>NW_012285159.1:27500-92785 GCF_000151885.1 Dipodomys ordii | reverse complement strand
ACCCTCTTTGCTTGGTGGCCTTAAAACTGTTTTAAAGTCCCCATGTTCTGAGTGCTCCATCTTTTCTTGTTTTTACATTTATTTATTTGTTCATTTATTTTTTTAGAAAACAATGTACAGAGGGGTTAAAATTACATGAGCAAGATAATGAGTACATTTTTTATAAAGTATTGTAACGTCGTCTTTGTTTCCCATTCCCACCTTTTCAAATCCTCCTCCTTTCCTCCCCCACAGTCCTCCCCTCTCCCATACCCCCCACCACTCACAAACCGATGTTGTAAAGTTCGTTTTGGACATAACGAATTGTCCATCGTATGTTTGGTATGGGTCCAACTGTATCCCTATTGAAACGACTTGTTTTCCCCCTTCCCCCCCACAAATTATACCGACATGAAATACAGTGAAACAGTTGTTATAAAATGGTGGAGAGACTTACAAAGTAAAAAGGAAATGATTTTATGAATGTATCATAAACTATCGCTTGAAAACAAATAAAAAACATTCGAATACATATCTTAGGGTTCATTTCATTAACATCACCTTATCTGACTTTCTCTGCTTTACTCAAACTTTCGTTTGCATGCTGAACTCGCTAACACTGGTCAGTTCTCCCAGAATTGGAAGACAAAATTTGACTGGTTCCTGTGGATGGACAGTATAAGTGGCTTTCAGCCAAGCTGTTATGAAGACCGGAGAAACCTGGGTCAGAAAGATGCAGTCTACTTGTATTTAGAGGCTTATCTCTCCTTTGAGGAAGATGTAGATCATGGAGAATTTGAGCCCTGAAAAACAATTTTGTTTTAAGTCGCCGAATTTCTGTGTTGCTCTATCTAGTCATTTGCATCCTGTGCTTCCAAACACTTTTCAGCTCTCACAGAATTGCAAGGAATATAATTGGACCTCTTATTGTTGACAGTATATGGACCAGGATGTAGATTAGGGCTTAGTGAGAAAGGTCGGTGCAGTCCATATATATTTGGAAGCTTGTCTCTCCATTTGGGAAGGAGTAAAACATCCTCACGTAGGGACATTAAAACTGTTTTAAGGTCACCAATTTCGGAGTGCTCTCTAATGTCGTTTGCATCCTGAGCTGACTAACACAGATCAGCTCTCCCAAAACTGGATGAAACAAATTGGACTGGACTATGTGGACAGTGTGAGTGGCATTAAGCCATGATGGATGCAGACCAGAGTTGCCTGGGCGAGAAAAATGCAGTCTATTTCTATTTAGCGGCTTTTCTCTCATTTATGGATGCTGTAGAGCACTCAAAACTTGGGGACCTTAAAACAATTGTTTTAAGGTCCCCATGTTTTGAGTGCTCTTTCTTGTTCTTTGCATCCTGTGCTCCCAAAACCTCCTCAGCTCTCCCAAATATTTCAAAGAAATCTTTTGACCTATGGCTTATGATATAGAGAGGGCATGTGAACCAAGGCAGGATGCACATAGGAGCTACTAGAGACTGAAATATGCTGTCTATTTCTCTTTTGTGTCTTGTCTCTTCATTATGGAAGGTGGAGAGTATTCACAACTGAGGTGACAAAAAACAGTTCTGTTTTAAGGTACCCAAGTTCTCAGGGCTCTATCTTGTCGTTTTCATCCTGAGCTCCCTAACACTGCTGAGCAATCCCAGAATTGCAAGGAAAAAATTGGCACTGGTTAATGGGGACAGTGTGAGGAGGTTTAAGCCCTGCTAGGATGCAGCCCGAATATGCCTGGGGTAGACCCATGCTGTCTAACTCTCCTTACTGCCCTGTATTACCGTTGGGGAATATGTAGAGCCTTTAAATCCTGGTCACCGTCAAACAATAATGTTTTAAATCCCCGAAATTCTGAGTGCTTTGTATAGTTTTGTTTTGTTTTTGTCGGTCGTGGTGCTTGAACTCTAGGCCTGGGCGTTGTCCCTCAGCTGTTAAAGTCAAGGCGAGCGCTAGACCTAGAACTATAGCACCACTTCCGGTTTTCTGGTGGTTTATTGGATATAGGTGTCTCACCTCTCTCCTGCCCGGGCTTGCTTGCAACGGTCTTCCTCAGATTTCAGGCTCCTGAGTAGATAGGATTACAGTTGCGAGCCACCAGTGGCTGGCTCTATCTTACTATTTGTGTTCTCAGTTCCTAAACACTTGTGACCTCCCTCAGAATTAAAAGAAAAATATTTCACCTGTTATTTTATACAGAATGAGGCACTTTCCATATAGCTAGGATGCAGAGCAGAGCTTCTTGGGAAAGCTGGGTGCTGTGAATTTCTCTCTGGAGGGGTGTCTCTTCCTTGGGGAAGGTGTAGAGCCCTCCTTCATGGAGGGCCTTAAGACTGTTCTAGGGTCCCCATATTCTGAGTACTCTATCTTATCGTTTGTACCTGCACTCCCTAACACTGGTCACTTCTTCCAGAATTGGAAGAACAAAGTTTGGACTGTTTACTGTGCATAGTGCAAGGGTCATTAAGCCCTGCTAAGATTCAGAGCACAGTTGACCCGGACAGATCATGCTTTCTATTTCTACTAAGTTGCTTGTCTTGCTTTCGGGAAAATTTGAGAGCTCTCAAAACTAGTGGACCTTAATACAATTTTCTTTATGTTCTCCAAATTCTGAGTACTCTCTCTTGTTTGCATCCTGTGCTCCCAAACCCTCCACAGCTCTCTCAAATTTGAAAGTAAAACGGATTGTCCACGGAATGGTGTCACCAAGAGGTGCTTTGACTCATGTCAGGGTGCACATAGGGGCTGCTAGTAACCGACTGATGTTGTCTATTTCTCTTCGGGGGTTGGTCTTTTCTTTGTCGACGGTATAGAGCATTCAGAACCTTGGCGCCATGAAACAATTTTGTTTTAAGTTCCCCAAATTCTCAGTGCTCTATCTTGTCGTTTTCATCCTGAGCATCCTAACCCTGGTCAGCCCACCCTGAACTGCAAGGAAAAAATTCTGACTTGTTACTGTGGACAGTGTAAGGGGCTTGAAGCCCTGCTAGGCTGCAGACCGTTGTCGCCTGTGATAGAACCATGCTGTCTATTTCTCTTTAGTGGCTTGTATCTCCTTTGAGGTATTGTAGAGCCTTCAGAACTTGGGCAATATTGTTTACCTCACCAAAAGTCTGAGTGCTCTATGTTGGCGTTTACAACCTGAGATCTCAAATACTTTTCAACCCTCCCAGTGGTAAGGAGAAAAACGGAACCTGTGATTGTAGACAGGATGAGACACTTTATGTCTTGCTATTATGCAGACCAGAGCTTATCGGAAGATTGGTGCTGTCAATTTCTCTATAGAGGCATGTCACTTCTATGGGGAAGGATTAAACCCTCATTGCTTGGGGGCCTTCTGACTGTCTTAAAGTCCCCATGTTGTGAGTGCTCCATCTTTTCTTGTTTTTAAATTTATTTATTTGTTCATTTATGTTTTTAGAAAACAATGTACAGAGGGGTAACAATTACATGTGCAAGTTAATGAGTACATTTTTTATAAAGTATTGTAACGTCGTCTTTGTTTCCCATTCCCACCTTTTCAAATCCTCCTCCTTTCCTCCCCCACAGTCCTCCCCTCTCCCATACCCCCCACCACTCACAAACCAATGTTGTAAAGTTCGTTTTGGACATAACGAATTGTACATCGTATTTTTGCTATGGGTCCACCTGTATCCGGATTAAAACGAATCGTTTTCCCCCTTCCCCTCCACAAATTATACAGACATGAAATACAGTGAAACAGTTGTTATAAAATGGTGGAGAGACTTACATAGTAAAAAAGAAATAATCTTATGAATGTGTCATAAACAATCACATGAAAACAAATAAAAAACATTCGAATACGTATCTAGGGTTCATTTCATTAACATCACCTTATCTGACTTTCTCTGCTTTACTCAAACTTTCGTTTGCATGCTGAACTCGCTAACACTGGTCAGTTCTCCCAGAATTGGAAGACAAAATTGGACTGGTTCCTGTGGATGGACAGTATAAGTGGCTTTCAGCCAAGCTATTATGCAGACCGGAGAAACCTGGGTTAGAAAGATGCAGTCTACTTGTATTTAGAGGCTTACCTCTCCTTTGAGGAAGATGTAGATCATTGAGAATTTGAGCCCTGAAAAACAATTTTGTTTTACGGCAACGAACTTTTGTGTTCCTCTATCTAGTCGTTTGCATCCTGTGCTTCCAAACACTTTTCAGCTCTCCCAGAAATGCACGGAATATAATTGGACCTGTTATTGTGGACAGTATATGGAACAGGATGTAGATTAGGGCTTAGTGAGAAAGGTCGGTGCTGTCCATATATATTTGGAGGCTTGTCTCTCCATTGGGGAAGGAGTAGAGCATCCTAACTTTGGGACCCTAAAACTGTTTTAAGGTCACCAATTTCAGAGTGCTCTCTAATGTCGTTTGCATCCTGAGCTGACTAACACAGATCAGCTCTCCCAAAATTGAATGAAACAAATTGGACTGGGCTCTGTGGACAGTGTGAGTGGCATTAAGCCCTGATGGATGCAGACCAGAGTTGCTTGGGCGAGAAAAATGCAGTCTATTTCTATTTAGCAGCTTTTCTCTCCTTTGGGGAAGGTGTAGAGCACTCCAAACTTAAAACAATTGTTTTAAGGTCCCCAAGTTTTGAGTGCTCTTTCTTGTTATTTGCATCCTGTGCTCCCAAAACCTCCTCAGCTCTCCCAAATATTTCAAAGAAATCTTTTGACCTATGGCTGATGATACAGAGAGGGACTGTGAACCAAGCCAGCATGCACATAGGAGCTACTAGAGACTGAAATATGCTGTCTATTTCTCTTTTGTGTCTTGTCTCTTAATTATGGAAGGTGGAGAGTATTCACAACTGAGGCGACAACAAACAGTTCTGTTTTAAGGTACCCAAGTTCACAGGGCTCTATCTTGTCGTTTTCATCCTGAGCTCCTTAACACTGCTGAGCAATGCCAGAATTGCAAGGAAAAAATTGGCACTGGTTAATGGGGACAATGTGAGGAGGTTGAAGCCCTGCTAGGATGCAGACCGAAGATGCCTGTGATAGACCGATTTTGTCTAACTCTCCTTACTGCCCTGTATTACCGTTGGGGAATATGTAGAGCATTTAGATCCTGGTCACCGTCAAACAATAATGTTTTAAATTCCCGAAGTTCTGACTGCTCTTTATAGTTTTTTTTTTATTTTTTGTCGGTCGTGGGGCTTGAACTCTAGGCCTGGGCATTGTCCCTCAGCTCTTCAAGTTAAGGCAAGCGCTCTACCTTGAGCTATAGCGCCACTTCCTGTTTTCTGGTGGTTTATTGGAGATAGGTGTCTCACCTTCTCTCCTGCCCGGGCATGCTTGCAACGGTCTTCCTCAGATTTCAGGCTCCTGAGTAGATAGGATTACAGCTGTATGCCACCAGTGCCTGGCTCTATCTTACTCTTTGCATCCTGAGTTCCTAAACACTTGTGACCTCTCTCAGAATTAAAAGAAAAAAAATTTCACCTGTTATTTTAGACAGAATGAGGCACTTTCAATATAGCTAGGATGCAGAGCAGAGCTCCTTGGGAAAGATGGGTGCTGTCAATTTCTCTCTGGAGGGGTGTCTCTTCCTTGGGGAAGGTGTAGAGCCCTCCTTCCCCGAGGGCCTGAAGACTACTCTAGGGTCCCCATATTCTGAGTACTCTATCTTATCGTTTGTACCTGCGCTCCCTAACACTGGTCACTTCTTCCAGAATTGGAAGAACAAAGTTTGGACTGTTTACTGTGGAGAGTGCATGGGTCATTAAGCCCTGCTATGATTCAGAGCACAGTTGACTCGGACAGATCATGCTTTCTATTTCTACTAAGTGGCTTGTCTTGCTTTCGGGAAAAGTTGAGAGCACTCAGAACGTGTAGACCTTAATACAATTTTCTTTATGTTCTCCAAATTCTTAGTACTCTCTCTTGTTGTTTGCATCCTGTGCTCCCAAACCCTCCACAGCTCTCTCAAATTTGAAAGTAAAACGGATTGTCCACGGGATGGTGACACCAAGAGGTGCTTTGACTCATGTCAGGGTGCAAACAGGGGCTGCTAGTAACCAACTGATATTGTCTATTTCTCTTCGGCGGTTTGTCATTTCTTTGTCGACGGAATAGAGCATTCAGAACCTTGGCGCCATGAAACAATTTTGTTTTAAGTTCCCCAAATTCTCAGTGCTCTATCTTGTCGTTTTCATCCTGAGCATCCTAACACTGGTCAGCCAACCCTGAACTGCAAGGAAAAAATTCTGACTTGTTACTGTGGGCAGTGTAAGGGGCTTGAAGCCCTGCTAGGCTGCAGACCGTTGTCGCCTGTGATAGAACCATGCTGTCTATTTCTCTTTAGTGGCTTGTATCTCCTTTGAGGAATTGTAGAGCCTTCAGAAATTGGGCAATATTGTTTACCTCACCAAAGGTCTGAGCGATCTATGTTGGCGTTTACAACCTGAGATCTCAAATACTTTTCAACCCTCCCAGTGGTAAGGAGAAAAACGGAACCTGTGATTGTAGACAGGATGAGACACTTTCTGTCTTGCTATTATGCAGACCAGAGCTTATCGGAAGATTGGTGCTGTCAATTTCTCTATAGAGGCGTGTCACTTCTATAGGGAAGGATTAAACCCGCATTGCTTGAGGGCCTTAAAACTGTTTTAAAGTCCCCATGTTCTGAGTGCTCCATCTTTTCTTGTTTTTAAATTTATTTATTTGTTCATTTATTTTTTTAGAAAACAATGTACTGAGGGTTTACAATTACTTGTGCAAGATAATGAGTACATTTTTTATAAACTATTGTAACGTCGTCTTTGTTTCCCATTCCCACCTTTTCCCATCCTCCTCCTGTCCTTCCCCACAGTCCTCCCCTCTCCAATACCCCCGACCACTCACAAACCAATGTTGTAAAGTTCGTTTTGGACATAACGAATTGTACATCGTATTTTTGCTATGGGTCCACCTGTATCCGGATTAAAACGAATCCTTTTCCCCCTTCCCCTCCACAAAATATACCGACATGAAATACAGTGAAACAGTTGTTATAAAATGGTGGAGAGACTTACAAAGTAAAAAAGAAATGATCTTATGAATGTGTCATAAACAATCACTTGAAAACTAATAAAACAACATTCGAATACATATCTTATGGTTCATTTCATTAACATCACCTTATCTGACTTTCTCTGCTTTACTCAAACATTCGTTTGCATGCTGAACTCGCTAACACTGGTCAGTTCTCCCAGAATTGGAAGACAAAATTGGACTGGTTCCTTTGGATGGACAGTATAAGTGGCTTTCAGCCAAGCTGTTATGCAGACCGGAGAAACCTGGGTTAGAAAGATGCAGTCCACTTGTATTTAGAGGCTTATCTCTCCTTTGAGGAAGATGTAGATCATTGAGAATTTGAGCCCTGAAAAACAATTTTGTTTTACGGCAACGAACTTTTGTGTTGCTCTATCTAGTCGTTTGCATCCTGTGCTTCCAAACACTTTTCAGCTCTCCCAGAAATGCACGGAATATAATTGGACCTGTTATTGTGGACAGTATATGGAACAGGATGTAGATTAGGGCTTAGTGAGAAAGGTCGGTGCTGTCCATATATATTTGGAGGCTTGTCTCTCCATTGGGGAAGGAGTAGAGCATCCTAACTTTGGGACCCTAAAACTGTTTTAAGGTCACCAATTTCAGAGTGCTCTCTAATGTCGTTTGCATCCTGAGCTGACTAACACAGATCAGCTCTCCCAAAATTGAATGAAACAAATTGGACTGGGCTCTGTGGACAGTGTGAGTGGCATTAAGCCCTGATGGATGCAGACCAGAGTTGCTTGGGCGAGAAAAATGCAGTCTATTTCTATTTAGCAGCTTTTCTCTCCTTTGGGGAAGGTGTAGAGCACTCCAAACTTAAAACAATTGTTTTAAGGTCCCCAAGTTTTGAGTGCTCTTTCTTGTTATTTGCATCCTGTGCTCCCAAAACCTCCTCAGCTCTCCCAAATATTTCAAAGAAATCTTTTGACCTATGGCTGATGATACAGAGAGGGCCTGTGAACCAAGCCAGGATGCACATAGGAGCTACTAGAGACTGAAACATGCTCTCTATTTCTCTTTTGTGTCTTGTCTCTTCATTATGGAAGGTGGAGAGTATTCACAACTGAGGCGACAACAAACAGTTCTGTTTTAAGGTACCCAAGTTCTCAGGGCTCTATCTTGTCGTTTTCATCCTGAGCTCCCTAACACTGCTGAGCAATCCCAGAATTGCAAGGAAAAAATTGGCACTGGTTAATGGGGACATTGTGCGGAGGTTTAAGCCCTGCTAGGATGCAGACCGAAGATGCCTGGGATAGACCGATGTTGTCTAACTCTCCTTACTGCCCTGTATTACCGTTTGGGAATATGTAGAGCATTTAGATCCTGGTCACCGTCAAACAATAATGTTTTAAATTCCCGAAGTTCTGACTGCTCTTTATAGTTTTTTTTTATTTTTTGTCGGTCGTGGGGCTTGAACTCTAGGCCTGGGCATTGTCCCTCAGCTCTTCAAGTTAAGGCAAGCGCTCTACCTTGAGCTATAGCGCCACTTCCTGTTTTCTGGTGGTTTATTGGAGATAGGTGTCTCACCTTCTTTCCTGCCCGGGCATGCTTGCAATGGTCTTCCTCAGATTTCAGGCTCCTGAGTAGATAGGATTACAGCTGTATGCCACCAGTGCCTGGCTCTATCTTACTCTTTGCATCCTGAGTTCCTAAACACTTGTGACCTCTCTCAGAATTAAAAGAAAAAAATTTCACCTGTTATTTTAGACAGAATGAGGCACTTTCAATATAGCTAGGATGCAGAGCAGAGCTTCTTGGGAAAGATGGGTGCTGTCAATTTCTCTCTGGAGGGGTGTCTCTTCCTTGGGGAAGGTGTAGAGCCCTCCTTCCCCGAGGGCCTGAAGACTACTCTAGGGTCCCCATATTCTGAGTACTCTATCTTATCGTTTGTACCTGCGCTCCCTAACACTGGTCACTTCTTCCAGAATTGGAAGAACAAAGTTTGGACTGTTTACTGTGAATAGTGCATGGGTCATTAAGCCCTGCTATGATTCAGAGCACAGTTGACTCGGACAGATCATGCTTTCTATTTCTACTAAGTGGCTTGTCTTGCTTTCGGGAAAAGTTGAGAGCACTCAGAACTTGTAGACCTTAATACAATTTTCTTTATGTTATCCAAATTCTTAGTACTCTCTCTTGTTGTTTGCATCCTGTGCTCCCAAACCCTCCACAGCTCTCTCAAATTTGAAAGTAAAACGGATTGTCCACGGGATGGTGACACCAAGAGGTGCTTTGACTCATGTCAGGGTGCACACAGGGGCTTCTAGTAACCAACTGATATTGTCTATTTCTCTTCGGCGGTTTGTCATTTCTTTGTCGACGGAATAGAGCATTCAGAACCTTGGCGCCATGAAACAATTTTGTTTTAAGTTCCCCAAATTCTCAGTGCTCTATCTTGTCGTTTTCATCCTGAGCATCCTAACACTGGTCAGCCAACCCTGAACTGCAAGGAAAAAATTCTGACTTGTTACTGTGGGCAGTGTAAGGGGCTTGAAGCCCTGCTAGGCTGCAGACCGTTGTCGCCTGTGATAGAACCATGCTGTCTATTTCTCTTTAGTGGCTTGTATCTCCTTTGAGGAATTGTAGAGCCTTCAGAAATTGGGCAATATTGTTTACCTCACCAAAGGTCTGAGCGATCTATGTTGGCGTTTACAACCTGAGATCTCAAATACTTTTCAACCCTCCCAGTGGTAAGGAGAAAAACGGAACCTGTGATTGTAGACAGGATGAGACACTTTCTGTCTTGCTATTATGCAGACCAGAGCTTATCGGAAGATTGGTGCTGTCAATTTCTCTATAGAGGCGTGTCACTTCTATAGGGAAGGATTAAACCCGCATTGCTTGAGGGCCTTAAAACTGTTTTAAAGTCCCCATGTTCTGAGTGCTCCATCTTTTCTTGTTTTTAAATTTATTTATTTGTTCATTTATTTTTTGAGAAAACAATGTACAGAGGTGTTACAGTTACTTGTACAAGATAATGAGCACATTTTTCATAACGTATTGTAACGCCGTCCTTGTTTCCCATTCCCACCTTTTCCCATCCTCCTCCTTTCCTCCCCCACAGTCCTCTCCTCTCCCATACCCCCCACCACTCATAAACCAATGTTGTAAAGTTCGTTTTCGACATAATGAATTGTACATCGTATTTTTGCTATGGGTCCACCTCTATCCCGATTGAAACAAATTGTTTTCCCCCTTCCCCTCCACAAAATATACCGACATGAAATACAGTGAAACAGTTGTTATAAAATAGTGGAGAGAATGACAAAGTAAAAAAGAAATGATCTTATGAATGTGTCATAAACAATCGCTTGAAAACTAATAAAAACCCTTCCAATACATATCTTAGGGTTCATTTCATTTTCATCACCTTATCTGATTTCTCTGCTTTACTCAAATTTTCATTTGCATGCTGAACTCGCTAACACTGGTCAGTTCTCCCAGAATTGGAAGACAAAATTGAAGTGGTTCCTTTGGATGGACAGTATAAGTGGCTTTCAGCCAAGCTGTTATGCAGACCGGAGAAACCTGGGTTAGAAAGATGCAGTCCACTTGTATTTAGAGGCTTATCTCTCCTTTGAGGAAGATGTAGATCATTGAGAATTTGAGCCCTGAAAAACAATTTTGTTTTAAGGCGCCGAACTTCTGTGTTGCTCTATCTAGTCGTTTGCATCCTGTGCTTCCAAACACTTTTCAGCTCTCCCAGAATTGCATGGAATATAATTGGACCTGTTATTGTTGACAGTATATGGAACAGGATGTAGATTAGGGCTTAGTGAGAAAGGTCGGTGCTGTCCATATATATTTGGAGGCTTTTCTCTCCATAGGGGAAGGAGTAGAGCATCCTCACTTTGGGATCTTAAAACTGTTTTAAGGTCACCAACTTCGGAGGGCTCTCTAATGTGGTTTGCATCCTGAGCTGACTAACACAGATCAGCTCTCCCAAAATTGGATGAAACAAATTGGACTGGGCTCTGTGGACAGTGTGACTGGCATTAAGCCCTGATGGATGCAGACCAGAGTTGCCTGGGCGAGAAAAATGCAGTCTATTTCTATTTAGCGGCTTTTCTCTCCTTTGGGGAAGGTGTAGAGCACTCAAAACTTGGGGACCTTAAAACAATTGTTTTAAGGTCCACAGGTGGCCAAGTTTTGAGTGCTCTTTCTTGTTATTTGCATCCTGTGCTCCCAAAACCTCCTCAGCTATCCCAAATATTTCAAAGAAATTTTTGACCTATGGCTGATGATACAGGGAGGGCCTGTTAACCAAGCCAGGATGCACATAGGAGCTACTAGAGACTGAAATATGCTGTCTATTTCTCTTTTGTGTCTTGTCTCTTCATTATGGAAGGTGGAGAGTATTCACAACTGAGGCGACAAAAAACAGTTCTGTTTTAAGCTACCCAAGTTCTCAGGGCTCTATCTTGTCGTTTTCATCCTGAGCTCCCTAACACTGCTGAGCAATCCCAGAATTGCAAGGAAAAAATTTGCACTGGTTAATGGGGACAATGTGAGGAGGTTGAAGCCCTGCTAGGATGCAGACCGAGGATGCCTGGGATAGACCGATGCTGTCTAACTCTCCTTACTGCCCTGTATTACCGTTTGGGAATATGTAGAGCATTTAGATCCTGGTCACCGTCAAACAATAATGTTTTAAATCCCCGAAGTCCTGAGTGCTCTGTATACTTTTGGTTTTTTTTGTTTTTTTTTTGTCGGTCGTGGGGCTTGAACTCTAGGCCTGGGCGTTGTCCCTCAGCTCTTCAAGTCAAGGGGAGCGCTCTACCTTTAGCTATAGCGCCACTTCCGGTTTTCTGGTGGTTTATTGGAGATAGGTGTCTCACCTTCTCTCCTGCACGGGCTTGCTTGCAACCGTGTTCCTCAGATTTCAGGCTCCTGAGAAATAGGATTACAGCTGTGAGCCCCCAGTGCCTGGCTCTATCTTACTCTTTGCATCCTGAGTTCCTAAACACTTGTGAACTCTCTCAGAATTAAAAGAAAAAAAATTTCACCTGTTATTTTAGACAGAATGAGGCACTTTCATTATAGCTAAGATGCAGAGCAGAGCTTTTTCACTTTTTTTATTTTTATTTTTTTTAATTTTTTTTATTGTGAACATTCTGTACAGAGGGGTTACATGGGAAAGATAATGAGTACATATCTATCTTATCAAGCATTGCAGCCTCCTCCTTTGTTTACCCTTCACTTCCCTTCCCAGCCTCCCCCCGCCCCCCCCACCCAATCCTCCCCTCCCCCACCAAAGTTGTAAAGTTCGTTTTCGACAAGACAACTTGTACTTCTCATTGTTGCAATGGATCCACCTGTATCCTTTTTTTTTTAATTTAATTTTATTTTATTTGTGAACATACTGTACATAGGGGTTACAATTGCATGGGCAGGATAATACGTACATTTCTTACCAAGCATTGCAGCCTCCTCCTTTGTTTACCCTTCCCATCCCTTCCCAGCTTCCCCCCTCCCCCCATCCCAATCCTTCTCCTTCCCACCTCCCTCCCACCCCCTTCCCCCCCCAACCCCCCTCCCCCTGCACCGACGTTGTAAAGCTCGTTTTGGACATGACAACTTGTACTTCTCATTGTTGCATCAGATCCACCTGTATCCTTAAACAACTGGTTTTTCCCTATCTCCTCCACAAGTTATACTGACATCAAATATAGTGAAAGCAGGGGTTATACTGTGGGGGAGGGACATACAAAGCAACAAAGAGATAATCTTATAAATGCGTTAGAGACACATGTATGAAAGAAAAAACATTAAAATACATATCTAAGGGTTCATTTTCCTGACATCACATTATCTGACCTTTTCCGCTTGACTCGTACATATACTAGATATTGCAAATAAGGGAAACCATGGGACCTATGTTTCTTTTGGCCTGGCTTACTTCACTTAATGTAATTTTTTCCAAGTTTTTCCATTTCCTAACAAATGGGGCAATGTCATTCTTTCTGATGGAGGCATAGAATTCCATTGTGTATATATACCACATTTTCTTGATCCATTCATCTACTGAGGGGCATCTGGGTTGGTTCCATATCTTAGCTATGGTAAATAATGCTGCAATAAACATAGTAGTGGTGGTAGCTTTAGTGTGGTCTTGTTTGTAAGCATTTGGGTAAATGCCCAAAAGTGGGATTGCTGGGTCATAGGGGAGTTCTATGTGAAGTCTTTTGAGGAACCTCCATACTGCTTTCCAAAGTGGTTGGACAAGTTTACATTCCCACCAACAATGAAGTAAGGTTCCTTTCTGTCCACATCTCCTCCAGCATCTGTTGTTATTAGAGTTCTTGATTTTTGCCGTTCTTTCTGGGGTGAGGTGATATCTCAATGTTGTTTTGATTTGCATTTCTTTTATGGCTAGGGATGTTGAACATTTCTGCAGGGCAAATGACATAGCTAGCAAGATCAATAGAAAGCCCACAGATTGGGAGAAGATCTTTACTAGCCATACAACGGACAAGGGTCTCATATCTAAAATATACTTGGAACTCAAAAAATTAAACCCCCCAACAACAAATCCCCAAAGAAACAACTGCCCAATAAATAAGTGGGCGAAAGACTTAAAGAGAAGCTTCTCTGAAGAAGAAAGAAGGATGGCCAATAGACACATGAAGAAATCCACCTGTATCCTTAAACGACTTGTTTTTCCCAAAAGTATTTGATCACAAACCTTTCTTTGCAAGGAATCTTTTCACTGTTTTAGAACATGTTCTAACAAGATTATCTCTAATGTTTAAACTTCTTGAGCAGCCAGAGAGCAAGATGATCTTTCTAAAAGTCATGATGGGTCCTTATTACTTCCAATTCACTAGCTCTCAAGGACTCCTCTGTTAGCTCCGATTCCTGTCTGGTTGTTCCTGGATGCCAGAGTAGAAAAGTAAGGGTTCCTGTTTCATTCTTTCCTCTGTTGCTTGAAAACAACATTATATGACATCATAAAACCTTGGCTTTTCCCTAAGAGCACCCTTGGACATCTTCAAAAACTTTCCTGCAGGTATTACTTGAGCTGACATAAGAACACACTGAATGTCACATTTGTTAAGTGTCAAATCATAATGAAATTGTGGAACCATAGTCAGAAAAGAATAATACTACTGAAGCTGAGAACTGGCTTTGATGTAAGAGATAAAAGGCCTTTTTTTTTCTTTTTGGCTTTCTCAGCTTTATCACTACTGGCGTTTTTATCAGGTAATTTGCTTTAAGTGGAATTGGCTTGTACATGATATGAACTATTATTACACCTTCTCAAATGAGGAAACCAAAAATGTCTTCAAATGTTGTGTGTGTCCTATGGAACAAAACTGTCATCTGACTGGGACTCATTGAACTGATAAATAAT
The DNA here is from genome assembly GCF_000151885.1 of Dipodomys ordii. NCBI lineage: Eukaryota > Metazoa > Chordata > Mammalia > Rodentia > Heteromyidae > Dipodomys > Dipodomys ordii. The sequence continues at coordinate 78,394 of NW_012285159.1, read as the reverse complement.
TGGATAATTAGTGGTTAAAAGGGACTGTCTAGCAAGTGCTTGGGTTTCATGCCTCTAATCCTAGCTACTTAGGAAGCTTAATCTGAGGATCATGGTTCGAAGCTAGTTTAGACAGGTAAAGCCTCCAGATAAAGCCTCCAGAATTTACCTTAGATTAACCAGCAAAAAAGTTGGAACTTGAGGTATGGCTCAAGTTGTAGAGTGCCAGTTGTAACTAGTGTGAGGCTCTGTGTTCAAGCCGAGGTGGTATAGGATGAATAGGAGAATGGTAGATTAAGACCCCAGGAAGTTGTAGTAAAATGTCCAGTTAACTTGGTGTGGTCTATTGCTGTAACAGGAACTTCCAATGAGGCATATCTTTCTGTATACGTGGCTGTGCAGTTCCCTCCTACATGTGCTCAGAGCTTGCTCAAGTGACTTGCTGTGGCCGATGAAGTATCAGCAAGTACAAGCTGAGATCTGAAATGCACTCCTCCCCCCCACTCCAGGAATACTGTTACCTTAGACCAAGCCTCTGCCAGTCTCTGCCAGCCTCTGCCAGTCTCTGCCAGCCATTGCCAGCCACTGCCAACCTCTGAGCTGTGGCCAACCTACTTCCTGAGCCCTGCCTGGATAATGATGAGGGTAATGAGGACATTACACAGTTGATGTGTCCACGCTGTTTGTGAGGGGTTGCAGTGGTCATGGACGTAGGGGTGGAGTAGACAGACACTGGTGGTGAGGTGGAGATAACTCACAACATTTGTAAGCTGGCTTCTCCATGACCTCCAAGGAAGGGCTCCAGGGAAGTGGTGTAAACATCCAGAAACCAGGGCAGAAGGTGGAGTGGAGACTTGGACTAGAGTTTGCCGCGCCAACTCTGAACCAAGCCCGTAATGCAGTTTAAACATTAACTTGTTTGGAAAGACTCCACTGTGCATGTCACATGGGGAAGATCTTTAGTAATAATCTGAGGCAGCTGGAAAGGCCTAGGGTTAACAGGTGCACTGAAAAGCCACTTATAGTGTGTGGAGAGACCAGCTCTGGATCTGCAGGAAGACAGGGACTAAACCAGCCTCTGAGAAGGAGATCCAATTCACCACATGAGCTGATCTACCTCACCTCATGAGCCGCCCCGTCTGAGGACACTCCCTCTGACTCAGGCCTCCACAGTGATGGCTGGGCCAGCCTGGGGGCTGGGCCTACCCTGAGTCCAAGTAGTGCTCAGACCCCACCAGCCAGAAGGAGAGCCATGGAGCCCTGCCATGTGGCAGTTGCCGGGCACCCAGGACCACATCTGATTGAACTGTATGGAGGGTGGGACTGCCTGAGCTGCGTGCCGGGTTCCAGGACAGCAAGGCCTCCTAGTTCCCAGCTTTGCCAAGGCGTTCTGCTCCTGCTAGTCATCCTGCCCTGGGAAGCTTGGCAGGCCCGGCCTGGCTCCGCCCCTGGCCCCCAGCTCAGCCCCCATGCCTGGCCCCACGTACCTTAGCCTGTCCCACCAAGTCCAGGAAAGTAGAAGCTCACAGCTGGAGGTGGAGGGTGAGTCCGAGCCGCCATTCCTGCCTTGGAGGGCAGAGCCAGGTCTTGCAGGGTGAGTGGCCAGTGCTGCGTGCAATGAGGCATATCTTTCTGTATATATGGCTGTGCAGGGCACATCACAACTAGTCCCAGGGTAGAAGCCTCCCCCTCCCCCCAGCTCACCAGGCCCCAGTGATCAGCCTGGATATCTTGCCCCTCCAGGACACTCCCACCAGCAGCTAACCCCCACCCCCCATGGCTGCGTTTTGTGCAGTCCAGCTCCTGGCCAGGCCCCTTGCCAGGCTACCGGTGGCTATGCCCCAGCGTTTTCCTGGAGAAGCTCCTTGCACCTTGCGCAGCCCCCGGCTGACACGGGTGGCAAGGATATGCATGTGCCCCGGAGGAGTAGGCCTTGGCATGGCTGTGCTCGGTCTTCACTGCCTGCTATGTGAACTGCTCAGGCCACCTGGTGCGCTGTGCTGTGAGCTGAGACTGTATCCTGCGGACACCAAGGCCATGTTCCAACACCTGGATTCCAACCGCTATGGAGCCATCAACTTCCAGGAGTTTGTGTGCTGCTTGCTAGGGCAGCAGAGGGCCGAGGGCTGGGCATGGGGTCGATGACCAGAACCACGACCACCACCACCATGAGGACAAGGAGTAGGGCTGAGGATGAGGAATGGGGAGCAGCCCTGATGTCCTGGGGAGCCCGGCAAGGCACGGTGGCCATGCTTGGCTGGACTTCCAGGGAAGACTGTGGCCAAAGCCAGGTTCATTCCCAGGTGGCAGGTGGTGGTAGTGGTGGTGGTGGTGACTTTTGGGGTGCTCAGTCTTGGTCCCTCTCTGGGCCCCTTTCTCCTTCTTGCTTGGCTTTTCCCAGGAGAGGCTCCTGAGCTCTCAGAAGAGCCATGTAACAGGCTGACCCCTGGCAGTGCTGTTGGGACGCAGGGATTCACAGCTCAGGCTTCAGCCCAGTGAGCCCACTTGGCATACTCCAGGTCAAAGGATCCTGACCAGGTAGGCAAGGAAACTTGGTTGTGCTTAGGCCCAGATTGTTCACAAGTGCCCACTATACACCAGCCATTGTACACAGGTGTTCACGAGTTCCTACCACATGCCAGGCCTTTGTACACAGGTGTTCATGAGTGACCACCACACTCTGGTTTTAGGAACAGAAGAACTGGATTATTACACAATAGGATAAAATAACAAATCTCTGTCTATGAGAGAAATAATTTAATACCACATTTCTCATTTAGTTCCCAGGAGGGAAGGGATGCAAGCAGGCCAGGCTATAGGACATCCAGGGAGGAAGGAGGAAGAAAAGTTTCAGCTTCATCTGTATCAATCCCTGTCTTGGAGTCAGGTCTCCAGTTGTTAGTTCTACTATTTATCCCCATACACACACACACACACACACCCTTATTCAGTTAATGCTGAGCAGGTTCTTCTGCTTGCTGTTTGGATTTTTAGTTAAAATTGTATTGAGCTGTTTTTGTTATTACTAAAATTGGAAAGAGAGTATATTGGCTAATGTTTTGCCTGAGTCTCAGAAAAGAACATCTTGTTCCCATGTGTGTCATGATACTTACTACTTACTGGCTTTGCACCCCACACACTTGTAAGGCAGGGAGTTCTCACTCCCAGACTGGAGGTTGGAGGGGGATGGAGGAGTTCTTCCTCCCTCCCAACTTCCAGTCTGGGGAGTATAGGGCTGTGGAAATGGGTCTAGAGAAGGAGCAAGTAACTCATCCTGCCATAAGATGGCTTGTGTAGAGAAAGTGGGTGTGGCAGTTGATCTTTTCTATTTACAAATGAGATGAAACCCCTCCAGGGTGCAAGAAAAATGTAAACATGGCTGGACATTCTGCTCTTTCTTTGAATCATCTTTCAGCAGAACTTTGTCTAGCTAACTAAGAATAATAATAATAATAATAATACTGTCTTTGACGATTGTTTCCAATAATCCTAGCTACTCAGGAGACTGAAATCTGATAATCATATTTCAAGCTAGGCTGGGAATAAAAGACCATAAAATTCTCATCTTTAATTAAATCCACAAAAATCTGGAAGAATTGTGGCTTTGCACAAAATAAGCAAGGGGACAGTGCTGGCACCAAAAAAAAAAAAACAAAAATATCATAACGCAGTTTTAGGACTGAAGTATTCATACTGTCCATATTTGTGTAAATAGGATCTTTTCATAGTTATCCAGTATAGGAACAGATAGTTAAACTTTAAATGATTATTGACTTTTTTATTTTTAAAGATCATTCCACCAATCAAGACTTCATATCATTGATAGAATTATTACTATCACTATGCCTTTCCAAAGGTTCATAGTTTATTACATTTAATGAGCACCAGTCTCACCTGGTGGACTTGTCTCCTAAGCCTCACCTTTCAATGTGAGATTAACAAGTACAATATTTGCTTTCCTGAACTTGTCAAAGTAGAAAAGAACTCCACTTGAGTTGATTTACCTGAATTTACCATGGCAGCCATTGGCTATTTTGGTAAATTGGAGTGCTTTCACCCCATTTCCTGTTGTAGCTATTGGTCCACCTATCCTTTCAACCAAAAGTGGTTTTAAAAAGTCTTTTGTTATTGATAATGTTGTCATTATGTCATTAGTTCTGCAAACTTTGCTGAGTTACCTATTTATACCAGATACTATTTTAGCTACTGTTGTATGTTCTTGGGGACAAAAACAAAGATAAGATAAAGTACAGAGTATGGGTGCAACATTTCCCTGAAGTTTCACTAAAGAATATTTAAAGGCAATAGGGTTATTTGCAGGAAGTTGCGATATTGTGGACCCTCTTAAGTAGAAGTTTTTTTTTCTGTATACAATACTGTGGCTTGATTTTAGAACCCTATGCTAACTATGCATGGGCTCTACCAGCCTTCAGCCTCTTCTGCTTCAGTGTTCTTTTTTTCTCTTTTCTTCATTTATGACCTGGTGGTTCTGTACTTTAGCGGGGGTAACAGCCACATGTCACTAAACCTAGCTTTTTTTTGGGAGAAGAAGTCTCAGGATTTTTTTGTGGTGTTGTTCAGATGGGATCTTGGGAGCTTTTTAATCTGACTGATGCAAATCTTGATTATCCCTATCTCTACCTAAATGTAGCTAGGATTCCAGATCTGAGCCACTTCACTGGTCCTTAAGTTTTTACCTATAACTACTTGTTCATTTTATTAAAAGTTAGGGTGTGTGTGTGTGTGTGTGTGTGTGTGCATGCCAAAACTGTGGCTTAAACTCGTGCTGTTCCTTATCTTTTTAATTTAACTCAAGGCTGGCACTCGACCACTTGAGCCACAGCTCCACTTCTGTCTTACTGCTCTGTAATTGGAAATAAATTTCATGGACTTAATCCTGTCCCAAGTGGCTTCAAATCCTGAGTGCAAAGGATGATAAGCATAATCTTAATGACTAGCAGGACTTGTTTTAACATAAAACATTGTGTCTTCTTCTGAGGCGAAAAGAGTCTGTCTAGGAGAGTGTACTTTGTTTCTTTGTTCCCCAACTCTTACCAGATAGCTCTCTGTCCCATGCTTGTCCAGTTTGAGAAGAGTGGTTGGCAGATTTGATTGTTTCCTTCTTGTAAGAGGTAAAGAATTGTCATTTTGACAGGATTTCTGCTTCAAAGATCATTATATATGATTCAATACTGAATCATAATATTGAATGACTTTGGATTAAATTCTCTAATCTCCAATAACTGTGAGATTATCGAAGAAATAAAATCATGTAGTAAGAGTTGAAAATGGCATTTGTGATGTGTGTCAATACATTCTTCAATTTGGATTTCTTAGGAAATCAAGGACTGCTTTCTTCAGGCTGGTGAGAGAAGTGGCCTAGAAGGCATGGGACCTGTCACCTTACATTTTGCAGGTGTAGATGATCTACATGCTCAGTTTGGGCTTACCACTTCTTGTTGAGCCAGAATCAGATTTTCCTTATTCTGTCTGCCAGATGAGACAGAATGCCGGATGGAAAGGGATACCAGTTCAAGCGAACTTCTGGAAATAGGAATTGTGTTCTGGAGGGTGATGTAGGGAGGCAAGAGAGCAAACTTGCAATGCAGCCTAGCTCATGTCTGGCTCCTGCGTCTTTATCTTGGTGAAAGGGAGTTTTGTACATAGTAAGTATTCAGCAGATGTTTGCTGAGTGAATCAAATAGTCTATACTCTTGGATTCTTTTCTTCTGTTACTGGATGAATTGTTCCTTTGGCTTCCCAGTTTATATGAAAAACCAAATATCCTTGAGATTCATGTATAAAAGGCATTTTTATGAAATCTCACAAACAAGGAGTTTTATGAAGAATTCATTTTTTGTGACAGAATGAAGCAAGAAGAAGTAGACAAAAGGAGGCCATGAAGATAGTGGCCCTTGACTATGATCTTTATACTTTCTGAGCTGGAAGACTATCTCTAGCGACTCCTAATCTTTAGAAAATGCTTCTAGATGGGTAAAATGAGTCAGGTCTATTCAAAATGTATATAACCTTCAGGACACCCTTTGTCTGGACATGCTGTTAATTCTTTCTGCCTCTTTATCTGTTGTAAAGAATTCAGAACAAAGCCTTTTGATCATCTCAAAGAAGGCATATTTAGATAGCCTCTTTATGTCTCCTAACTTGCCTAATTTCCACCAGCCCTGAACTACATCCTCAGCACTGGAGAAAATAAACTTAATCAACTAATCAGCCAGCCAACCAGTCAACAGGTCAGCCAACCATTCAGCCAACAAAACAATTTAATTGAGAAGAATCAATATTATGCATGTGCAAACTGTATATATTAGCTCAGTCTACCTCTGCCAATAGAAGAGATGACTAAACTCAAGGGGAAAGGCTTAACAATTGTAAATCGGTTCCACTCAGTTGTGATATTTGAAAAACAAAACAGCAGAAGCTAAGTTTCCTTAGTGGTCAGGGTTTCTTAGTATTTCTTCTTGGTTTCCTTGTTAGGCATTTCTAATGGGGAAAGGACTGAAGGAGCACTTCCTTGTTAATCACTTTCTGTGTTGTCACTTCTCTTCTTTTTTTGGCTTGCTTAATTTACATGACTTGGCAAAATGGTAATGGAAAAGAGTGATGGAGGAAAAAGAAGACACAAACCCAACAAGGAAAAACAGAGGGAGGGGCTGCGTAGTGAGAAGGAGCCAAAGACTGATTAGCAGAATGTTGGACATGAAGAGAGACAGGCTCATTGATTCCATCTTGCCTCAGTTTACCCCATCTTCCACCTAGTGAGCTTTTGGCTTTGACCCATGTTGAGATGATAGAAGTAAATCTACTTTTCTCTCTTTGGTCTCCACAGGTGAGTATTTCAGAATTCAGACTGTGGTTGTAGAGTTAAAAGATAAATGTATATTTTAATGCGCATGTACTGTAATATTTAATTCTTCCCAAGGAGATACTTATTCCAGCCTTGAATCCCAAGGGTGTCTTGCACTCCAGTCCTGGGTGAGGTTTAAGAGTAGTTTTGATGATGGATTTTAATACCAGATTTCTGGGGGTATCTGTGCCTTTTCTGGATCTGAACCATGAACCAGTATTCTGCCCTCTCCTTTACATTTCTGCTGATGTCTATATCTGTCTATAGATATCTGTATCTGTATCTATAGCTATCTATATATAGCTATATGTAGGTATCTATAGATATAGACATGGGTAGACATAGACATAGATATAGACACAGGCAGAAATATATATTTCTTTGAACTTTTAAACTGTTGCTGTTCTTACTCTAATAAATATTCTACTATAATCATGTATATCATTGCCCTGCTGAATGAGAGAAGCAGTGTGTTAAAAACTACAGCTCTACTTTTAACCTTTTGAGTTCCTGGGGCCTTTTCACTATGTGCATAGCTTAGATTTTATAGTCTGTACTTGCTGGTAGTAGTCATTTTGGATTCTAATATTTGAGTGCAATCTCTTATGGCTGTATATGGATTGTGACCTACTCTTACCCTCAGATCTTACTGTCCAGAGCTTTATTCTCAGAATTTGAAGAGAGATGCTTATTTTGCTCTTACAGTTTAGTCAAAAAGGAAATAAGCCGCTGGGTGCCAGTGGCTCACGCCTGTAACCCTAGCTACTCAGGAGGCTGAGATCTGAGGATCATAGGTCAAAGCCAGCCAGGGCAAGGAAGTCCATGAGAACCAATAGAAAACCAAAAGTGGTGCTGTGGCTCAAGTGGTAGAGTGCTCACCTTGAGCTGAAGAGTACAGGCACAGAGTTCAAACCCCAGGAACAACAACAACAACAAAGGAAATAAACTTTAAACTAAGTGTCTTTGAGACTATAAGAACTACAGACACTTATCTAGGTTTCCTTTTTTCCATTTGAATTTGTTCATTCAGCACTATGGAATGCAAATAATGAGCCTGGCACTATAACATACCAGTAAGTAAAAGAGACTAAATTTATACCTTAACAAGGCACATAACAGCAAGGATAATATTAAACACAGTGGATATTAGGATTATGGAGGAAGTACAACAAAGTTTAGGGGTGAGAAAAGGCTTTCCCTTCTTGTGTGTGTTTTCTGATATGGGGGCCTGAAGTCAGGGCCTTGTGTTTGATCAGCTTTTTTGTTTGGCTGGCACTCTACCACTTGAGCCACATCTCCAGAACAGCTTTTTGTTGATTAAGTAGATATGGGAGTCTCAGACTTTTCTTCCCTGCCTGTATTCAAATTGCAATCCTCAGAGCTCAGCCTCCTCAGTAGCTAGGATTACAGGTGTGAGCCACTGGAGCCCAACTTCTCCTTGTATCTTAATGGAGAAGTTGACCTTAGGAATGTCTATAGGTAAGAGTTGTATTATTTTGGGCCATAAGAGCCCACAATAAAACCGAGGAAGTAAGAAATAAAGTCATATGCTCAGGGAACTGCACACTGTTTACCAATAGGTCTGGTATATTAGAAGCTCTGAGTATCTGCTGAATGACTGACTGGATTCTTGCTGGAGTGAGGGGTGGTGGAGGTGAGGACCACAGCAGCCACATTGGCAAGTCTGGCAGCCATTGAGAACCTGCTGCATTGGCTTTTTTTCTGCTGGCCCAAATCTTGTTCATGTTCTTATTCTTATTGTGGATGGTATATGCAAGAATTGTTTTTCCAGGTCAGTGGGCATCTCTCCTCTCATGTAGGAACAGGCAACTTGTTTCTGTGATTCTGCCACACCTCAGGGACTTATAGTAATCTGATTGATTGGGAGCCAACTGTAAAGCTCGTCTTACAGAGAATGGAGTCATTATTTTCCTTGGCAAGATCAGTTGCAGTCTGGCTACTCCAATCTTAATTTAGAGCATCCCTGTGCTTTCTAAGGGAGCCTGGAAACCCAGGCTGCTAGAGTCCCACAATCCTTTCCAATTCCATGGGCTTCTAACTGGCAGGTGACTGCCTTGATCAGCCTAGGGCCTGTGGGGGGGGTGGCTTTGCAACCTTGTTCATCCCTTCGAAAGAACCCTTGTCTTCCCTGTGACCCCCAAGTCTGCCTCTCAGCCGCCTACAGGAAATGTTTGGACACTGCCCGGCCTCCGTAGTTCCTCTTCTCCAGCAGGTGGTTCTGGTCCTTTTGCTCCTCTCACCCCACCCACACCCCCTCCCCCCACCCATGTTAAGATGCTCACTTCACCCATGGACCTTGGACCTCTCTTCAGTGCTGCCTCAAAACCCACTGGGAAAATAAACCTTCTCAGCTCACTAGGCTGCTGGCCAGGCCCGCCCCGGCCCCACCCCCACCCTTGCTGCTGCCGCCATCCTAGGTTTTCTTTTAACATAAACTTTTCTCCCAAATTATACCTCAAATTCATGGTTCTATTAGTCTTCTCATATTAAGCACTCAACATCTTTACTATTTCATCCTTTTAGCCTGGATTACTTCATCTTTTCCATCACCTCCATCCTGCTGTTCTACTTTGAATAGACAGGTGGATCGATGAAAGATTCACTGTATTTTTTATCAGTTGTGGGCTTGAATTTAGGATCTGGGTGCCATTCTCAAGCTCTTTTTACTCAAGGCTAGCACTCTACCACTCTGAGCCACAACTCCATTTCCAGTTTGCTTGTGGCTAGTTGGAGATAAGACTAGTTGGACTTTCCTGCTCAGGCTAGCTTTGAACTGTGATCTTCAAATCTCAGCCTCCTGAGTAGCTAGGATTAGAGATATGAACCTCCAGTGCCTGGCTTGAAAAGTTGGAGATGTACTTACTCTTTCTAGCATTAGAGGGTAGATAAAGTCATCATCACTGCATCACACATAACTGTGTACAATATAGGTGGCACTTGAATATAGGATGCAGTTAGAATGAAGTAATGGTATGAAATAACTTATCCTGAGTTCAGATTGCATCTTTCCACTGTACTAATTTTGCATTAGGTAACAAACTCCCAGTGGAAAATTGTGGTGGTGAAATCTCTCTATGATGTTTAGCATTTCCTTGGAATCATTTTTTGAACAAGTTCATAGCTTCATCTTGTAAGGATTCAGTATCTTCTAAGTGAAATTTTCTTATACTCTCTTGATTATAAAAGGAGAAAATCTAATTTTAACCCTTGTTCATTTCCCCTTATAAAATTAGGATAGCTGATTCTATACTACCAACAGAGTTATCTAATTCTTTTTCTGGTTCACTATTTTTTGGTTAGTCGTGGGGCTTGAACACTGGGTGTGGGTGCTGTCCCTATACTCTTCAGCTCAAGGAGAGTGCTCTACCTTTTTGAGCCACAGTGCCACTTCCAGTTTTCTGGTGGTTTATTGGAGATAAGAGTCTCAAGGGCTTTTCCTGCCGGGGCTGGTTTTAAACCATGATCATCATGAACCCTGATCCTCAGATCTCAGCCTCCTGAGTAGCTAGGATTACAGGCATGAGACATTGACACCCAGCCTGATTCACTCTTGACATTGAACTCAACGTAGAACTGACCTTGACCTCAACCTTTTTAAATACTTAGGAGTCCCTGGTACCGGAAAGACTTAGGATGCAGAATAACAAGTAGAACAGCGATGCTCTCCTTCCATACCACAGTTTGGATACTCTTGGACACATCTCTGTCTATTCTCAAATGTGACATCAAAGACACTTCAGGATGCTTACCTTTGTGTTGGAGGGTTTTTGTTCTAATAATAATCTAAGACAAAATAGTAAAAGCACATCCTGATTTCTCTTTATGACTCCTGCATTTCAGTTTTGCTTGCACAGTTTCCAACCTTGTCTTTGTGTTTGTATGGCATTGTGTGTGTTGTCACAGGCTAAGAAAGATGACAAGAAGGAACACTTGGTGCAGGCCTGATGTATTCTCATAAACTGAGAAAAGCACAAAGGGTTGAATTTTCTGTGGTATCCATAGGAAATTGATGAGAGGAATGTGTTTTCTCTGTGGCAGTGTGCTTCAGAAAGTCACCTGCAAACTGCCAGTGCCATCCTGACATTGCCATTGTAACTTTGTCAAGTTAGCTGGACACTGCTAATTCCAACTGCACTGATTTTTATAAATGTGTATTGGCTATACGGCGTAAAGATTTTGAATTTGGTTATTTGTTCATTGAAAAGAAATGTGATAGAAAATTAAGCCAACTCTGCAACTTTAGGAGATACTTCCTTTCATAAGTTTTACATGTTTATCAGGGATAAGAGCTATTCTTCTAAAGGGACTTGAAGTCTTCAAGAACTGTATAGATTTGACATTAGTCTAATTTTTGTCCAGCTGTATCATCTCCATAAATTGTGGAAGATGTTTTTCTTCAGCTATGAAATCATAAATAAAGAAGGTATCTCTTCTCTTCCCCAGAAACTCTTGTTTCATTTGCTGTTTTTGTTCATTCATTCATTAATTCATTTCCTTGCTTAAATTCGTGTGTGTGTGTGTGTGTGTGTGTGTGTGTGTGTGTGTGAACCTGGTAATGTACCAGACACTGAGTAATGTACCAGACACTGAGTCCTTAAAAACAGTATCCTGTGAAAGGTCAAAATCTGAGTGGGATGCTGGTGACTCAAGAGGTTGAGATCTGAGGACTGTGGTTTGAAGCCAACCTGGGCAGAAAAGTCGATGAGACTCTTATCTCCATTTAATCAGAGAAAAGCCAGAGTGGTGCTGTAGCTCACGGGGTAGAATGCAAAACCTTAAGGACAATGCCCAGGCCCAGAGTTCAATGTCTAGGAAGGGTGGAAGGGGCAAAAGAAAAGAAAAAAAAGAAAAATTGCCTGGAAATTTTCTCTCTATCCAGAAGGTGAAAACAGCCAGGATACCAAGTGGGATGAATCACAGGAGGGTATGGCTTGGCCCAGCACTTACTGGTGATGAGGAATCAGGCAAGATCAGCTGATTTTAGAGTGTCTTTCTTCCTATAGAAGAGAAAAGGCAACTTCTCTCTTCTCTGACCCAGCCACCTTTCCCTATCTTCCTGTGGTGGCTAAAGAGTTCCCTTGAGAGGATTTCACCACCTGTGGCTGCACTTGGTGAAGTGGAGCTGGATAGGGCTTATGCACCTGAAGGCTAGGGGCAATTGCCCTTTGCCTGTGCCAGGAATAATCTCCAACTCAATACAGTTCTGCTACTTCTCGGCTCAGGAGAGCCTGCTGCCTTGAAGGAGATAAAACTGCTGCTGTCAATGATGTCTGACTTTAAGGGGGATATTTCTAAGTATATATGCTGTGAAAGTCCAGTGAAGAGGCTATGAAAGGGCATTTCTTGTTGCCACCTCCAGTTCCTACCTGTGAGCATGTTCTGTGGACTCACATGTCCTGGATGGTCCCATTTTGAAGATCTCAATTGGTCTGAGCTTCTTTTCCAGACTGACTTAAAACTTGAGTGGATCTGCTTTCCTCTTGCAGGGGTGGGTTAAAATTTTTTAAGCAGACTTTCTGTGTCTTCGCTATTGTTTTTGTTTTTTTTAAATATTGTCTGGCTTGCAGAATTACTTTGAACAAGCTCAAGAAATGTTTCTTTTTGTCTTTTTTTTGTCGGTCGTGGGGCTTGAACTCTGGGCCTGAGCACTGTCCCTCAGCTCTTCAGCTCAAGGCTAGTGCTCTACCACATGAGCTACAGTGCCACTTCCGGTTTTCTGGTGGTTTATTGAAGATAAGAATTTCACGGACTTTTCCTGCCCGGGCTGGCTTTGAACCGCAATCCTCAGATCTCAGCCTCCTGAGTAGCTAGGATTACAGGCATGAGCCACCAGCTTCAACAAATGTTGTAAAATATTTTCTGCTCTAAGTTTTGCTGCCTTACTTAATTGGTATATCTTTGGGAAGCCAGCCTAAGGAAAATTGCCAGACCCTTTCTGGAGTATAAACTAAAATAAAAAGGGAAAGGATCATGGGTTAGCAAGTGATAGATCACTAGCTCTTAGCAGGGAGTTCTCCATCCTGGAATCTGAAATGGTAAAAGTATAGTTACATGGTTGGTTGCCTGGAGCAACAGGCAAAAGCTCTGGCAGAAGACTCCAGAGAGGCTGGAGAAGTACCCATGAGTACTGATCTCAGCAGCCATGGCAGACTGCACCTTTTCATACATGATATGTTACTCTGTAATTCGTAACTTTTGTAACCAAGAGTTGCAATCTCCTCTGGATTGAGTTGGAATAATTCCAGAACCACCAGCTCATATTTGTTTATGAAGGGATTGTCTCAGGATCTTCCTGTGTCATCTTCTCTGACAGAGACATCATTTGCTAGCATGAGTGTTTGGGATGCAGAATACTTTTCTTATATTCCTCGGAGTTCTGTTGGCCTAGTACCTGCTTCTCACTGTTGCTTGTTTAGCTGGGGAAGGAAGGAAGGAAGGAAGGAAGGAAGGAAGGAATCACAGTGCTGGAATCTCTCTTCTAATATAACGGATAAATTCAGAGAAAAACAAATATTATGCAAGCACAGAGCAGAGGAAAAAAGCACAGACCTCTCAGTGTATGTATAATTCTCTAACCATAAGATTCAAACAGAGATAATCCAGATAATCCAGATGAAACACCAGAACCATAAGGAAGTCATGTAAGATTCTTCGCATAGAAAACAAAACACCTGTACATAATTGACTAACTGAAAATAAATAGGGTTATTTGTTTTCCTGAAGTGAAATCAGCTTGAGAGAATGAGAGAAAGTGGTGTGTGGGTTGAAATTGTTTAGTTATAGTGACAAGGACAGGGTATGCAAAGATAGGAGAAAACAAGTAGACAGTCTGTGCCTGGAGGGAAAGCATGGCACTAGCTCTGCTTCTTACTTACAGAGCAGTTGGCTATATTCATATCCCTGCATTGTTTGGCTGTGACATGGAGAGACAGAATAACATACCTGGCAAAACAAAGGAGAGTGTCATTTCTACGTTAGTGTCTCTCACCTGCTAACCTGGGGAAGGAGCTGACAAACGCCCCAGGAACCTGCATTAGGCTAGAGAGGCCCTGACATTGTAGGGAGTTACAGCAAGGTACAGACAGACTGCCTTTGGTTCTGTGTACATGTATTTGTGCATTATCAATGTGTATATAGACGTGTGTGTGTCTGTGTGTGTGTGTGTGTGTGTGTGTGTGTTGGCTTAAAGGGAAATGTATCAGCTGCCTCCTAAGAAAATATCGTGAGTACATTCTCTTTTGATTGTCTAATTTTTAACTGTATTTGGAAACATTTTCATATGTGTGTACCATTTGGAAACATTTTCATATGTGTGTACCATAATACATCTGAGGCTTTAGAAAGTGGCCTGGTCTACTGAATAATACTTGAATGCTTTAAATTCAGCAACAACTAGTGTTCTCTTGTATCTTCGGGGTGTTGGCAATGCCATCTTTCTTGTCAGGGTGGTACATTAGTTTACATGTGATTAAAAAGTGAAATGACTTCAGCCACTTGCACTAGAGTTCCTCAGAGAAATGTAACCAATAATTGATGTGTGCATGCATGTGCATGTGCACACACATGTAATACATATACAAACATATATTACATAGGATCAGGTTGATGTTAAGGGATTGACACACGATTGTGGAGCTACAGGGGAAGATGACAGGCTGGAAACCCAGAGACTGCAGATAGGGAGAAAAAAGGCTGTTTGTGCTCATTTCTATAATCTCAGCATTGGGAGGAAGTGACTGGAGGATTATGATTAGTAGTCAGCCCAGACAAAATGTTTACAAAGCTCAAACTCAACATCTGGCACGGTGGTATATTGCTGCTATTCCACCTATATGAGAAATATAAATAGGAGGGCTAATGTCTAGACTGGCCTGGGGGAAAAACAAAGATCTATTCTTTAAAAATGCCAAAATCTGGGGGCATTTCTCAAAAAATGTAGAGTGTCTGCCTAGTCAGCACAAATACTTAAGTTCAAATGCTGAAAAAAGCAACTACAATAAAAATCCCACACAATCACAAAAAGCCACCATAAAAAATCTGCAGGCTTCCTCAGGGATGTCAGAGTTCAGTCTGTTCTGTTTGGGCCGTCTCTCTTAGATGAGCATTGCCTGCGTACAGAGCGTCATTTGCTGTACTCAGAGTCTCTGGATTTAAAGGCTAATGCTTCTCACTAACGTACCTAAGAATTGAAACAAATAACTAGGTACCATAGCTTAGCTCAGTTGACTATATATAAAAGTAGCTTAGAAAGTTACTGAGAGACATTATTAGATAGCATGGAGTTTGAGAACACTCTGTTGTGGAGGTCAGTTTCACAAAATTCAGAAATGATTTTAGCAGGAAAATTCCAAATTATTTATATTCGAAAAAAATCCTTATACATTGTCTCTTTTCCCACCTTCCCCCAGATCCATGTTCCTTCAAATGACTAAACACTCCAAAACACTGTGCCTAATTTCTGTAGTTGCTTTAAAATTTGGAACATTTTTCTCTCTGTCAAGAAAAGGCTGGCCTACCTTTGTATATGGCTCTGAAGTCCCACCTAGAAGAGAGGCTATTATTTATTCCTGCTTCCAGGAATCATTACCCAGTGAGCTCAGTCTTCATAAAAATATACATGACTCCAATCTAAGCATCCCTCAGAGAAGGTCCTTTGGATATGGATAGCTTTGACCATTTGTCAAGTCCTTCCAGCCATTCCCATGACTGTATGTTCCCAGGCAAACTAACTTCTTGCTGGCTTGCTTCTTTTCCTCATCTCCTTCCTTCTCCTTCTTTTCTTTCCTCCTTCCTTTTTATGTGAAATAAACACACTGTGACAATAAATCAAGGCTGGAATTTTGTTGAGGAGCAAAAGAAACTCACAGAGCAAAAATGAGTTCTTATTCTACTGTCCCACCTACTATTTTTGGTCTCTGAGTTGGTATGTAATGTTAGGGATATAATTTGAGTGCACAAAGTCTCAAAAGTGTTCTACAAGATATAGGTCCTAAAACACAGCCACAAGAGAGGGAGATTGGTTATTCAGTTCCCAGGAGTGCAGCAGGCACTGGTCTTAGATCACATCTTTTCTCAGGCTTTGCTAATCAAGGACCTGAGACCTGCAGCCTTGGTTCCCCCAGGAGCTTTCCCGAATTGAAGACCCCTGTCCTCCGACTACTTGCTGAAGAGTTGTCATCTAAACAAGGTCACTGTGTGTCTCCTGTGTGGGGAGCTCTCCTAAGGAGAGCTTGAAATAGAGGCATAGCACCTGGAATTGCTGAAAAAGGTAGAAAAGACCCAGGAAGGGAGTTGAATAAAGGAAGAAAAGATGAACTTTATGGAAGTGGAGCTGTGATCAAAGTGGAGGGCAGGGCCCCAGCCTTGAACGAAGAACCAAAGTTAGGGTGCGGGACCCTGATTCAAGTTCCAGTGTACACACACACACACACACACACACACACACACACACACACACACTCGACAAACTTTACTGACTTCCAAGTTAGTCCTATTCAGATTTTGGAGGGTCGAGGGTCCAAGCATATAATGAGACTTGGGTCTAAGTGGCCATATTCTGCTTTACTTGCCCACAGTGTTGTTTAGAATTAGGTCTCGTCATTAATTAATTGGATAATATAGACATTAGCAATTGATAGTTCTGTGTAGATGATGTTTTAAACTAAGAAAAACACTCTTTGCTAAAATGCATAAGGATAAAACAATTGTGAAAAATGAGGGGTACTCTCCATTCTCGTGTTTTGTTTCATAATGTATAAATGTTGGCATATATAATGTTTCTGTTTGTTATGTTTGTATGTGCCAGTCCTGAGGGCTGAACTCAGGGCTTGGGTGTTGTCCTTGAGTTTTTTTTGCTTAAGGCCAGCATTCTACCACATGAAAGCCAGCCTCACCTCCTGTGTTTTATTTTTAATTTTGGTGATTAATTGCAGATAAGCGCCTTAGGCTTTCCTGCCCAGGTAATTTTGAATCATGATGTTCAAATCTTAGCCAGATCAGTAGCTAGGATTACAAACATGAACCACTGGCACCTGGCTAATATTTTAAGCTACAAAGTTATTACTTCTTTCAAAGTCATTATTTGTCAAATATATTGACACATTTCTCAACTTCATATAAATGAGACTTGGCAAACAAAATGTGTCTGTGACAATTCTTAGGAAAGTTTCCTACATTTAGATGCTTCAAAATTATAAAACATTTCATTCTGATATAAAATACAGTATTCATTAGCACAAGATAGGGCATCCATCAAGAAAGGCTTGTTAGTTGAGATATTCCTGGTCACAAGAGCAGTTCCATGGTTAAATTGTACATTGAGTTCCCATCATTAGATCTTGGAGTTCCTCTGTATCTTTCTGTTTTTCAGTTGTTCACAATTCTAATCTACTTCAGCTATAAGAGCTGAAGGTAAACTTGATAACTCTCTTTGTTTAGTGATATAAGCTTTTCCAAGTGACTCTGAACAAAATGTAATAAAAACTTAAGAGGACTAATTTACAAACAACAAAGATATTTTGGATCTTTTGTTAAATAGATTTTCAAAGATGCAAATAAAAACTTCCAGAATCCCAGTAAAGAAAGAACATGTTTAATGTACATATTGCTTCTATTTATGGAACAGTATTTAACATGACAGTTATATCTTTTAGTCAGTTGGTAAAATATCAAGTGTTTAAATTAAATTATATATATATTGTCAATTCCATGTGCCATTCTATGATTTTATTTGTATTTTTTTAATTAGACAAATTTATGAGGCACGGAAGGACAGTTCAGCACATGTATATGGTTGTAATGATTAAATCAAGATAGTTTGCATTTCTATATCATTAATTTTTGTGGAAACTAATGTGTAATTTTTTGAGTAAAATTTTAAAGAAACCTCAAAAGCAAGACATGGTTATTCCCCTTCAAATGTTATTTCCCTTGAAAAATGCTTTAATTTTATTGCCAATGTGATGTACAGAGGAGTTGCAGTTACATAAGTAAGGTAGTATATTTCTTGTTGAATAGTGTTATACCCTCCCTCCTTTTCTCCCACTTCTCCACCTCTCACTACCCCCACAACTTATGAAGTTCATTTCCAACATATTGTCTCATGAGTATCACTGTTGCGTAGTTTGCTCTTTGTCTTTTTTCTCACCATTTTGTTGTTCCCATTCCCTATTCAGGTAAACGTATATACAATACACAGATTACCGAAATCAAATAGAGTGACAACAAGGGATAAACCATTGGGACAAGATAAAAGAAAAAAAACATAGCACCTTAAAAACAACACCAACAAAGAAAAACCTCGTTTCCACATCTTGGAGTTCATTTCACTTAGCATCTTCTAATATGGTCCTTATGTACATAGCTATTGAGCTCTTGTGATCCTCTTTTAGGACTATACTAAACACACTAGTTATTACAATGAGGGAAACCGTGGAGTCTGTTTCTGTGGATCTGTCTTCCTTCATTTAATATGATTTTTTCCAACTCTTTCCATTTCCTTACAAATAGGGAGATGTCATTCTTTCTGATGGGAGCACAGAATTCCATTGTGTGTATATTCGTTATTGTCTTGATCCATTCATCTACTGAGGGGCATCTGGGATGGTTCCACATCTTAGCTATAGATCATTAATTTTTTAAGTTTGTTTAGCCCATATGGTACATATTTGTGGCATATGGTCTTATATTTCAATGCTTGTGTACAATATGTACTGATTATGTTCTTATTACTTTGTATTAGAACCTTCAAATTACTCTTTTGTAGTTATTTGTAAATGTTGACTATCTGGTTGTTAT
The DNA here is from genome assembly GCF_000151885.1 of Dipodomys ordii. Lineage (NCBI taxonomy): Eukaryota > Metazoa > Chordata > Mammalia > Rodentia > Heteromyidae > Dipodomys > Dipodomys ordii. Next base: position 59,733 of record NW_012285159.1, on the reverse strand, counting down.
TATTGTTTTTAAATTATATTTTCTTAAAAGAATAGCTTTAGATAAAAGCAAAGTTGGAAAAATAACCCAGAGTTATAAGCACCCAGACTTTCCTGCCCAGGCTGGCACTGAACCGCGAGCCTCAGATCTCAGCCTCCTGAGTAGCTAGCATTATAGGTATGAGCCACTGGCACCTGACTAAAAGTTCCCATTTTTGGTAACAAATTAGTTTCTTTAAAAAAAATGTGTGTGTGTGTGAGAGAGAGAGGGGGGAAGGAGGGAGGGAGAGAGAGAGAGAGAGAATGAAATAGAGCATTGCGGCCAAAAAGTATTATTGAAGAATATAAAAATATTAATGGCTAATAAGGTAGTAATATATTTAAAGCACATGGAAGTGGTGGCATCACAGTTTCTCTTTTCTGAACCCACAGTGCCTTTGCCTCCCCAGAGTTCTCCTGATCTGTTTTGTTCTGCAGGAGACAGCATAACTAGCCAATGTTCCAGATGGCAGGCCGTGGCCACTGCCTCCAAACTTTCTCCACCACCTGATGAGCCTTGAAGAAATTGTGTGTCTCCAATTTGTCTTGTTTGAGCTTAATTTATTTTATCAGTGTGCATACTATTTCCTGCTCGTGAAAAGAAGTCTCAGTTACATATTCCCTGGAAAGGGTCAGAAAGAATGGGCTTATCACTGATTGCCTTCCAAAATCGCCAACATATTCCTGATAGATACTCACCCCACCCTGCACATGGAAGTCCACACACTCATTCTCCCTCATTGGAATGCATCTGTGATAACTTTAAATTCAGTGAGTATGCAGTGTAAAAACTCAATGTAATGCTTTGATGACCAAACGACTGAGCCACAGGTAATCACCCACATTTTCACCGTGTTAGCTATCTCTTTGATGAGAAAATAATCCTGCCACGTAAATGCAGATGACTTATACAAGATGTTTGCCAACAATTCTTGTTGTTATATTGCATTTCTCTTCCTCCTCCTGTCTCCTCTCCTCCTCCCCCAGTCTTTTTCCCTCTTCCTTCATTCCTCTCCTCTTCTACCTTCCTTTCTTCCCCTCCTCCTCTTTCTCCTGCTCTACCCTTCCTCCTCTATTTTTGTTTCCCTCCTCTCATCTCTTCCTCCTCCTTTTCCATTCTTCTCTTTCCTCATCTTTTTCAATTTCTTCTACTTCTTTATAGTCCTGGGGCTTGGACTTAGGGCCTGTGCTCACTAAGCTGATGCTCTGCTGCTTGCTACAAATCTCCAGTCTGCACTTCATTTCAATGACACTCTATTTCTGATTTTTTAAAGTAGAAAACCCAGCAAAGACTTTTGATTCAGGATTTAATTCATTGTATATGTTCTACACCATAAATGTGTGATGCTTCATACATTGTGGCTAATAGGTTTTTATTATGTTTTGGGCTTCTAGTGTGATCCTGTGTTATTCCCAAATTAATGAATTTGGTTACTTTGCATCTTGCACAAGTACTTCCATATTGTTCCCAGTTTAATGAACTGATACTTTATAGTATCATCACAGTAACACTAATCCAAGGATTGCTAGGGATCAGAAGATTAAGTCCAAACAGGAAAATCTATGAGATATGAATCTCCAATTAACCACTAAAAAGCCAAAAGAAGACCTGTGGCTCAGTGGTTACTGCCATCCTTGCCCAGAATAAGCAGATGACAGGACCCAAGGCCTGAGCTGAAGACCTGTAGTGGGTACATGTCTGGAGCTGACAGTAAAACTCAAAGGTCATCTTGACCCTTGTGCTCACTTGAAGGCACATGCAAGAAACTGGCTTACTTGAATAACACCAGGTGCCTAGGATTGCTTTGCTATGTCTGCAGAGTTTGTTTTACTTTCAACCAGTTGACCTTGTCTTGTTTTTACTGTACTCTGTTTTTACCAAAATTTTTCTTATTTTTCTGGACTATAGTAACCTTATATTACCTCTTGACTTCTAACCGTATATATTAGGAAAAGTTAAAAATAAACGGTGCTGCAGTCTTGAAATGCAGACATCTCCACCCCATCCTTTGTCTTATGTCTTTTTTCCCCTCATCCTCGCCCCCTGTATCAGGATTCCCTTTCGTTGCTGGAGGCTCCAGCAGGCTTTTGGGTTTTGTTTTTGCCAGTCCTGGGGCTTGAACTCAGGGCATGAGATGTGTTCCTGAGTTTCTTTCCTCAAGGCTGGTGCTCTAACACTTTGGGCAAAGTGCCACTTCTGGCTTTTTCTGTTATGTGGTACTGAAGAATTGAACCCAGGGCTTCATGCATGGTAAGCAAGCATTCTACAAATAAGCCACATTCCTAGCCCCCCAGTCCATGGTTTTATTGAAACTCTTAATTTCTAAAGAATCATCAAGATATAAAAGGGAAAACGAAGATGAAACAAGTCTTAAGCTGTAGGCTGGTGGTTTGAACCTGAAACTCTTGATTCTATGGAGAGTGAGAGCTGAAGGATATGGGTTACAAGCTAGCAGGAACAGCCTAGATTTTAAGAAATGATTTGGAAGATCACCAGCATAAATGACAGTAGAAGTCGGCTGCTGCTGGCTCAAGACTTCATATGTCTAGAGGTTGCATCTGAGAACCACCATTGGAGATCACTTCTGGCAGGAAATTGCATGAGGTTCGAAGACTCCAATAAAGATACAAAGGCAAGAAAAAATATTGAGACCATATCTCTGGGTTCATTTCATTATCTGACCATTTCTGCTTGTGTCAGAAATATATTAATTATTGCAAATAAGGGAAACTATGGGATGGGGTGGGGATGGGAGGAGGAGCCCTGGATGGGGGGTAAGGGTAAACAAAGGAGGAGGCAACAATGCTTGATATGCAATGTACTCATTACGTTGCCCATGTAATTGTAACCCCTATGTACGTTATTTTCACACACACAGACACACACACACACACACACACACAAGATACAAAGGCAAAAAGTAGGGATGTGGGCAAAAAGAGACGATGGCCAGAGCCCTGGTCTGGACTTCAATCTCTTAGAATAGATAAGAACAAAAAAAATGGAGTGGAAGTATGACTGATGATGTCCTGGGTTACTAAATACAGTAATGTAAAAATGTAACTAAAGCACAACAAAAAAGGAATAAATTTATTTCTTATGGGTATATAGAGATGTATTTAGTGAGAGTACAGAACAAATGTCAAATGTAAAAAATGCTACAAAGGGATCTTTTTTTCCCTTTCTTCTTTGGTTCTAGATGAGGACTCGAAATCAGGACCTGAACATTTGGTTCATTGGCTATCAGTCTACCAATGAGGCCACACCTCCATCACCACATTCAAATGGTGTCAGCTTCTCATACTTCTGTTCAGCAGCATAGGCATCCTTTCGAGTGCTCACTGGGTTTTACGTGACTTTCAAAGGACGGCTCCAGCTGCAGCCTCTTGAAAAGGTGGGGATCATTAGGGGCCCACTGCCAAATATCTTCTAAGCTGAGTAGGGTGCTTCTTGACTATGATCATGCTATAGAGGAAGCGAGGTGTGTGGATGATGGTAGGAAGGCAGATTAGACAGGGGGAAAAGAAACAACAAATTTTCCCTGTCAAATGACTCCAGGGCTTAAGCGACCATTATGTGGACCTACCTTCCAGCCACTGGGCCTCTGGACTGACCACTCTCAGCCATCGTTCCTCAGTTTGCACCGCCACAGCTGTCTGGAGGTTGGCTTCAGGATACCCAATTTTTCCCTGCTCTGTGCATGCTAATTGAGCTCCCCATGATTGCATGAGTTCCAAAGGTTGCAGTGACCATGCTGTAGCCCTTCGGGTTTCAGCCACTGTTACAGCCTCCCCTACTTTTACTGCTGCCTCCTATTTGGCTTCTCGCCCTCATCCCTGGCCTGTCAGTGCCAAAATGGTTCTCCAGGAGAACCCCTCCACCCATGTACCAAATGTACACTGGACTTCCAGTGACTCCTGGTGGTCAACAGGACCTACATGACCACAAGAAGAGCCTGACTATAAATGTTACACACAGACATAGAGAACTAGTACGATGGCTTGACATTCAAGGCCTCTGAAAATGGAGGTTTGACCCCCATAAAATTTGTTTCACTATGAATTTTATATTTTCACACTGAACAATGTATAATATCCTTGTGCTTCCTTTATTGGCTTTTGTCTTATTCTTTTCAAAGAATTATTCAAGCAGGAGCTGATACATGTCTCTGGTGATGGCACCAACGGACCCAAAAAGAAAAGGAAGTGGGACATAGAGTATCCATGCTTTCAATAAGAGTCCACCACAGGTCAGAAGTGCAAGTCTTAGGACACTGAGCACAGCTGCCACCCTCCGTCTCTGAAGCATGGCTCAAGTTTGGAGAAGGATTTCAGGACACCTGAAATATTGAATTATCTCCGAGACCAAAGAAACAACCACATCTAGTACATTGAGCTCACAAATATACCATGGAGTTCCAGTGAAAATGATCACTCAGATGAAGACAGGACACTGTTTAAAATGCAGAGAAACAATGGGAATGGCACTAGAATAGGCAATAATACTTTGTGTGCAGAAGATAAGGACAAGGGAGATGAATTGCAGTTGATTAGCTGGGAAATGGATAGTGAGAGAGAAGAAACTTAGTAAAGCCAACGAATGTGAAGATGGAGAGGGTGCCATGGAAATCTCAGATGGTGCGTCTCATGCAAGTAGTTTTTCTTTAGCAAGTGATGATAGGAAACCTGAGCTTTGTAAGGCAAGACCTGGCTTTATTGCCTAGCTGGACTAAAATTGAAGATCTTCCTGCCTCAGGTTCCTGAGTTCTGGAATTACAGTTATGCCCTACCACAGTCCTGTTTGAAACAGTTACCTTTCATGCTAGATTATTATTGCTTTTTTTCACCTGTGACCTTCATAAGCCTGACTTCGACATTTCTGGACCTTGCCATGAACATGTGACTGTTTGGATTATGAGGAAAGGATCATTCCAACAGCTTCACATACTGAAACACCTACCTTGGGTACCTGTCAACTCACTGCTCATCTGGCCTGTGTGGAGACTGTCCATTCTGCTTTGCTCCTTAAGAGGTCTGTCAGATGCTCATCTGTGTACCAGAAGAACACAATGGTGGAGGGTTTAAGATGGCAATGAGAAAGAAGAAATTTACTTCTATGAGACTTCTGTTAATTGCCTTATTTTGGTTGGTCATGTTTATCTTGCTCACAGATTACATTCTTTTTTATGGTATGATGGAGTAATACATTTATATTCTTCAGCATTTAAGTTACAGTTGTTTGTTTTCATTGAGACAAACTTCTGAGAAAGAACAAATAACCTCATGCTCATTTCCAGAAATGGATGTTTATGTTATCATATTCCCTTGTACGACAATAATTCTTGGTCTGGAAAGTCAGTAAATAGAAATAGATTAAAACTTTTAACAAGACACATTTATTTGTGATGTCAGTAGGCTTTGGATTTTTAGTCTCAAAAATGTGTGTGACTGTTTAGTCTGGCCCACTGCAGTGAGAGCACCCTTCTTTCTAAGATATTAACAAGTGAATGGATTGCCTGACACACTTTTGGAGTTTTTTTTCTTGCATACTATTAAACATTTCCTTAGAGGAAAAAAATATTACACTATTTCTGCTCTTAATAGAGTCCATTATATTTCAGTTAATTCATCTGTAAGCATTAGCATACAACCCAGTGTATTTGCTTCTGGATTTAGTGGAGCATTGTAGCTGCCACAAATAAGGGAAACCATGCAGCCTGTGTTCTCTGAGTCTGGATTACTTCCCGTAATATAATACTTTCCCAGTCTTTCCACTTTGTTACAAAGAGTATTCTATCATGTTCTCCGATGGGTGAGTGGGATTTCTGTGTGTGTGTGTGTGTGTGTGTGTAACCTCATACATATATAACACATTGTATCAATCCATTCATCATTTAAGGTTTTTCTATTTATTGGAAAGTGAGAGACATGAGCCTTATCACCCTGTTTGTGGGCAGAGACATGAGCTCTTGGGGCAAAAGTCCTGAGCCTTGCTGTCCATTTTTTATGGCCTTAAGTGGCAACAGCCGAACAACTCTTAATTTATTCATTTTTGTAAGTTCTGGGGCCTGAACTCAGTGCCAGTGCACACTAACACTTGAGCCACAGAAAAACTTCTGGCTTATTTCTGGGTATGTGGTTACTGAGGAATCGATCCCAGGGCCTCATGCACACTAGTCAAGCACTTTATCACTGGGCCACCTTCCCAGCCTAAGGTTTTATTTTTTAAACTAACACTAAAAGAACCAACTAAGGGAAAAAAACAAATTGTTTAAATAGGGATACAGATGTACAAGATGTTTTGTCGAAAAACGAACTTTACAACTTTGGCTGGGGGGTGGTGAAGGGGAAGAGGAGGGGATAGGAAATAAAATAAACAACAACAAAAAACCTGAAGGAAAAAAAGAACCAACTACATGAACAACTGTATTACAGGAAGCAAGCTCCTTGATTAGAACCATGACATCCTTGGCCAGAAACCTCGGACATCAGGCCCTTTCCATATATCTCCTGTGCAGTGAGCTTCCATCCACTGATCAACATTTCATTGGCCTGAAAGAAAGCAAAGTGATGTGATGTGAAACATGATGCAAGCAGACAGAGGGGGCCTCATTCCTCTATGTCAACATTGAGGATGGGTACTCACAAACCCCCGATCCTAGGGGGAGGGTGCTAGTAGACACCAAGTATGAATTGTGTGGGGTCATGATCCAATGGGCAGAAGGGCTGGGTGATTAAGAGAAAGACATAACCTCATTTATAATCACATGGACTCCAAAATATGAACTAAAAAAGGTCTACTTTGGTTTGAGGTTATTATTTTAACTTCCTTTATCTGCACTCTGTCCTCTAAAGCCAGCTCCCATGTGTGAACTCTTCATATGCAAGACAATGAGCCATTAGTAATGCCAAGTAATTGTTAATCTTATGGAAGTGAGCCAGGCATGGACTGGCTGTCTGGGGTTTCTTTTCCTCTCTGAGTTACGAAAAGTGACTTGTTTCTGAGACACAGTGCCTATGTTCAAATGGCTGAGGCTCTTCCTGCTGGATATTATCCTAGACATCACATTTCACCATGTGGATATAACTATAAGAGACAAAGCAGCTAGGACTTTGATGTTCCCAAAATTATTGCCAAGCTGAGTAAGTCTGACACATGACTTCGAATGATTGCATGAAGGAAGTGAACATTATTTTGTTTTTACAAGGTGTAATTGTGTATACATCAATGCAAGCTTATTCACATTACACTGACTTTAATTTTGTCCCAGGTTTTCATTTTGGTTCCAGAGGGAAGTGTCTAGATTTCACCATTCCAGCAATAGGCTCCCAGATGCTCATGCAGGGAGAGGAGGGGAGAATGGGTTGAAATGATGACTTCCTTCTGTGTTTCCCTGACAGTACTGAAAACCAGACCCAGGGCTTCTGGGCTTCAGGTAAACAAGCTGTGGATAGAGTCTCCCTTCTCAAGAGATGCAATCTTCATGAAAATTGCCCAGAGGACACTACAGATTCCACTGCTATTTTAATTCCATACAGTGCCCAGAGCACGTGAGCAAATGCTGGAGGGCACATGTGTGGCTGACTCACCACCTTTCAAGAGAAGCAAGAGGGATGAAAACAGTCGCAAGGAACCTGTTCCTCAGCAGAAAGCCTTGCAAGATTCCACAACATCACCCTAATTGAGGCTGGTATTTAAGCACAGTCTTGGACAGGTCATGAGCATCTGAAAAGTATGGAATGTTCTGCTAAGCCACAGGTTGACGAAGCAGCATCTTCTTAGGGAAAAAAGATGGTGTATAAGTAAACACTTATTGGAAATCTCAATAAACATTGTTCTTTTTATTAACTCAGTGCTTCAAGGCAGAAAAGTGAAAGTTGATAAAGGAGAGGGGCCCTAGGACCACTGAATTTGCCCATCTTAGAGCATCATTTTCTTTCTCAACATACAGTAGAAAAACCACATCCTAGTCCCTAGTCAAGCAGGAGGTATATTCTCAACACAGTATATGCCAACATGTTCAGGTCCAGAGAACCCAGTGATAGTGGTTCCACTCTGTTCTCCTCAGTCACTTTTCTCCTTTTTTGAGATAGGTTCTAAGTAGGCCTTTGGGCTAAGCTACATGTGTATGCGGATCATAGGCACGTACCTCATGCCTAGCCTCATTACTACTTTTTATGTTTTCTGCCTTTTGAAGGTCAGTCAATAGCTCTAACATGGCTCTCTACCATTTGCCTTTATCCATGCCCTTACCTGGTTCTCTTCATCTGGTCTCACTGGAGCCATCTGTTTCTATCCATCATACCGTTATGGTGGCCTATCTTGCTTCTTTCAAGCTAGCTCTATACACATGTGTTTGTTACTAGGGAGTCATTCCTGACTTATTCTTTTCTCTTTTTCAAATGGCTGGATGTGCAGGACAATGAAAGGAATTCCTGAATTTTCCTGAGTGTGAATGACTGATTCAAGTCTGTTAACTGTTTCCCACTTAAATGCACAAGAAGTAGGCCAGGATTGGTGGCTCACACCTGTAATCTTAGCTACTAAGAGGCTTAAATCTGGAGGATGGTGGCTCCAAGTCCAGCCTAAGCAGAAAAGTTTTGAGATTCCACCTTCACAATAATCACAAAAAGGGCCGGAATTATGGCTTAAGGTGATCATACAATCTGAGCAAGAGCTGTCATGTCATAGTATAGGTCACTTTGTGCTTCGTGTAGCACAAGCTCTTTAGTCCCAGGTCTGTACTAATTCAATTCCATATTTGTGTATGTGTGTGCATGTGTACAATTTCATGCACTCATGCACTTTTTGTGTACACTGAATATTAATCAAGGTGCAGGTGCTTATATTGCAGAGACTTCAAACAAATTTGAATCTTTCTAAACACAATGAACTATCAAGAATTCTACCACTGTCAACATTCAGTACAAAGATTCCACTTCCAAAATGCCATTTGGCTAGATGGTGTTTATCCAAATTTACTTAGTCTTTCCTCTACTTTACCCTCATCCTCCCATACCATTGCACATCCACACAATCCCTAGATTATTGCTTACAATGATCATAACATGTTCCTGAAATAAGGATTCTTTAGTGAAAGAATTAGCATTTAATTGTTAGCAAGTCAACTTCTTCAGTAATAACTCACAATGAGCTTAAAGATCTACCCTTAATTTGGTCGGGCCAGGTGCACACAGCATAGTAAAATGGACAAAACAGCATTTCAATGTCTGGTGGAGCTCTATGGGACCTACCCCCATATTATCATATGCTTAACATGGTCCTCACATGTGAGGGCAGAATACCTTCTTGTCCTTGTGGGACTCTTGGATTTCAGGGAAGCAGGAGGCTGAAACTGAGCCCAAACCTTAAACTTCTCAGTTTGCTGGCCAAGTTTCAGAAAAAATTAATAATCTGCCCAAGGAAGGTATGTCAGGCTACAGGTGAAGAAAAGACAGGAGCCTAAAACTTGGCATGGAATTTCTGAGAAGACACCTTTATACTAAGAATTATGGCTTTTAGAAATGGCTCAGGATTGTTTGTGGTCAGAGAGTGTGGGCATGCAGGCCAATGAGGGGACTGGCAACTTTTTACACTATCATCCTATAGTGACAAAAAGAGGAAAATAACCCCAAATGGGGCTGCACTGGGCATTTACTTGATGTCAAAGTATTGGGTCTGAACAGTACTGGTTGTGAACCTGGACTGCTAGGCATAGGGTGTTGGATGTGAATTGAGTTATAAATGGAGGGATGGATTGATGGAAAGTGTTATCAATTGCAACAGTACATTCACATCTACCAGGGATCTCTCATAAAGTGACAGTACACTCATCTTTATGAACCCATTGACACTGGTCATTCTTGGTTGCTGGCCAATCACTTCCTGCCTTATCAGACAACACACCAAGTGGCCATGGTTTGGTGGGCACAGAGGGCTAGCATATAAAGGTCAGTGAATGCCTGGCAAGTTAGCAGGGTGTACCAAGGTTTAGCCACCCTGCACTGCTCATTCTCATGGTTCTCAGCCTGTTAGCTCCTTGTGGAAAACTCACTGCTCCAATGGGAACAGGTGCTGCATTCCAGGCCTCCCTGTCTTGCCCTCCAGGTCTCAGAAGTCCTCAAAAGGCTGTTCTGAAGTTGTCAGGGCCTAATGCAGGCAAAGCTCAAGTGTTGTAAGCTCCAATTCATAGCAATGATAGAGTGCTGCAGATCTCTGTAATGTGTTATGCCTCCAAGGGAAGGAGGCCCTTTGGTACATGGTGCAAGGGGGCTTGCTGATCCTCCCTGCCCAACAGCAGCTATTCTGGCTTGAGCAGCACAAAGGGATGGGGCATGAGGCGCCCTGGGGCAAGCACCCACCAGTAGAAGGGTTGCTAGGGCAGGTACATCTACAGAGAACTGTGCCAGTACTGGGGGGCTGTGTGCTTTTTTTAACTTCTCCACATTTCAGTTTTCAAAAACAACTTAGACTTTAGAGTGAGTTTCAACCTATGGAAAATTTACACAAGTGTTTCCTGTACTACCCCAGCTCTCCCTAGATGCACATGTCATAATCAAAGCCAGAACATTTCCATTGAAGTCATATTAGTCACTAAATACAAACCCCATGCTAACCTCACCATTGCCTCCCTCTGCCCTTCTCTCACTCAGGAGTCTGTCTGGTCCTGCAGATCCCTTCTCTCTTTCCCTTTGAGGAACAAAAGTGCCCACCAAACTTCCATGCTTAGACATCGTGAGGGGTGCCACTCACCATTTGCTCTCTTGGTAGGCATAGATTGAGGGATGTGGAAGGACTCTTCCTCCTTGCCAGGAGTCCACAGAGCAACAGATGCTACAGCCATCTCTGTGAATCACACTGGGACACCGAGGTCCCCAAGCTTACACTTGTCCATGGTACTCCTGTTAGAAATCAGAGTCTTGGACTTGGTAGGTAGGTGAGCTATACTACTCTTTTGTGCTGGTCATTTTTCAGTTGTGGTCTTGCTTCCTATACAGATACAATATAGGGCCTGGACTCACCTATTTTAGGCTTCCTATTGTAGTGAAGTTGATATGCATCCCTAGCTTAAGAGGAGATGTCACCCACCTTTTGGCCTGGGCTGGTCCTGAATAATGATAGTCCACATCTCAGCATCCTAAATAGTTAGGGTTGCACAGGCCACTCCCAGCTCCAATGTTCCTTCCTTCTCAACCCTACCCACTCAGCAGTGACGGACAGCTCTCTCTCCTCAGTTACTCTTACCCTCTGATATTTCAGAGAGGAGACACACATTTTCTTCTTCATTGTCCCAAGACTGCTTGAAATTGTACTGTCTATCTCCTCTCATTCTAGGCTCCCTAAGGAAGTGATACCCCCGGATCCTGGATGTTTCTGCATGAGGAGGTAGGTCCCAGTGACACAGAGGTAAACGTAGTTATGTACCCCAAAGGGAGGTCCTGCTACTCCAGCTGTGGGCTCTCAGTTCCTTCTGCAACTCCCTCAGCTACAGTCATTCTCCATGATATAGTGGTCTTCCAGCACTCCCCACATTGATGGGTATGAAGACAGCATCATGATAATTGGCTAGGTCAAACTATGGGCACTCAGTGATGGAGTTAAAGGAGTTTCACTTGTTCCCCTATCCAATCTGACATCCAGTCCCTCCCTTCAACAGAGTATAATCTCTGTGGATGCCCTTCTCTACCAATTCTCTGTCTCTCTCTAGAACTAAGGAACAGGTGTATGTAATTGAGAAAATGCAAATACAATCTCTCATCATGATTGAGCTAATTTCAATAGGGAAAAAATGAACCACAAATTTATACTGAACCCATCTCCCCACTTCTTTTATTTGTGCAAGTTTGATCCCTAATTGCTTTTGTGTGTTTGTTGTCAGAGGTGTATAGGTACAGTTGCGGGGGGGGGAGTTGTGAATACTAGGACTTGAACTCAGGTCCTTTGGCTGTTAACCTGGATTTTTTGTTCAAGGCTGGCACGCTTACCATTCCAGTCACTGGTCCATTTGTGGCTTTTTCCAGGCTAACTGAAATAAGAATCTCTTGGGTTTCTCTGCCTACACTGGCTTCAAACTGCATTTCTGGTATCAGCCTCCCAAAAGGCTAGAATTACAGGTGTGTGTGAGCAACTGGTGCATGGCCTCCCACTACCACTTTAAAAGGGCAGCTTTTAGCTGTAAAAGAACAATTCTTGATTGAAAACTGGGTATCAGCGTGATTTGTGCAGATCTGGAGGCTCCTGATGGGAGGAATGGCCTTCCCCTGGGAAGGATCACAGCACTACATTAACCAAGTAGATTGATGAAATGTTCCCAGACAACACTCCAGATACTCTGAGTAGAACAACATCCAAACCACAGGTCCTTAAGACATTGTCTGAAACAATTTTTTAACGAAGGTACTCACAGACATGCCTCCCATAATCTTGGGAAAAATAACAGTACAGCAGCCTTCTGGATCGTGTCCGGGGGTATAGGGTGATTCGAACCAAACCTTTTCATTAGCCCAAACCACATCACAAAGAGGCATTATGGATGCTCCTACTCCAATGGCTGGGCCCTTTACTGCTACAATATTAGGCTTCTTAAATTGAATTAAAGTATTCACCAAGTTTCTAAAGTTAAAAAAGTAAATGGGGAACAGGTAAAAACATTGCATGTGTGAGCAGATGACAAAAATCTATTCTAGATTGCAAGTTGCCAAACAGAAAATGTGCTAATCATAAAAACTAAGATTTTTTTAAAAGCCTCCTCCAAGAAAATGTAATCTGTCGATATACTTGCTGCAGGTTGTAAAGGCTTACCTACAGCCTGGATATCACACAGGGTTGACTGCTGCCACCGGTTGTAGGTGACATAGCCAGAACTGCTTTGGTATTTACAGTGCCTCTAGGACAGTCTGATCATTATATGTAGCATTTCCAACTTTCTTTCTTTGAAGATCCAAGGATCATACTGACTTTAGGGAGTTCTTGTGTCCAAGAAAGGGAAAATTTAGAGTGAACTTAGCACCAAGATTGTCTGGTACTGACTGAAGGGTTATTGACTAAGGGATAAAACCTGCCCCTGCTAGGAGACTTTACACATTGAATCTGGGAACAACAGGTATTTTCTAAGGTCTTATAAACTGGACTAAATTAACTTAGGGATATGGAGCTAGACTAATTTAAGACATGAGGTTGGAAAGAAAGATCAGCAAGCATCCCGATGCCGGTATCCCATTATGTGTTGGTGGATGCTACCGCCACATGAGATTGGAGAGCAAAGCAGCCATGGGGGGAGGTGGTCTAAGCAGGGGACATGATCTTGCCATAAGGCGCAGCCAATGATTTGCTGGAGTTTATTTTTACAGGCTTTGTAGTTCCAGGGAGGTTGGTGCTATACTATATAGGGAATAAGCTTCTTCCTCAGCCTCCTCCCATAAAGCTGATTCTGCTTTCAAAGGTGGTTTCTTGTTCTGATTTCACACAGTAGAGCAAAGCATAAATTTATACCTACCTACATAAAAAGTTATTCTTTTTATGTAGTTGGAGTCTGACCATTGAAGAAAAATTACAACTTTTCATACACAGAGTTCTAAGCAAGGGCTTGACTGACAACAGTCATTGAGACACTTCTACTAGTTCATCCTCTGAACACTATCAAGATGGAATATAGCACTGCCTCTCCCCTTACCCCCCACTCCCCACAAGTCCTGAGGGTTGAACTCAGCGTTTTCTGTTTAGTTGACTGGCACTTGACTATTTGAATCACTTTCAGTCCTGTTTTTACTAATCACTTGGAGGCTCAATTTTAACAGACTTTTCTAATTGACCTGGTCAAGATCATATGGATGGATTTTCGACTTTTGAGTAGCTAGGATTACAGATGTAAGCCATCTGCCTCCTGCTAGATTATATTGTAATGAGGGAGGTTGGGAGGTTTGTAAAGAACACAGGAGAACAGGGCTTGCAGATGCAGATTCCAGCAACTGGTGTGAGGTGTAGTCTATTAGGTGAGGCTGACCTCATCGCAGCCTTGCCATTTGCCCCAAGGTCAGTAATGTTTTTGTGCTATGCGAGAATTGATTCCTTTAAATGAGCAAGCTACACTAATTTCTCATGATTCTAAATGAGATGTCCCAAGGCATTGTTAGAATGCTCACACTGGGGTTTAATGATAAAACTGTTGTACATAAACACATAAGAATCAAAAACTGTCCACTATTCCATGCTTATCCCATGATATATTTGTACCTATATAAAAAATTTTGGTCTCAAAAATCTATGAAGAAAATCAATATCAGGGTTTCAATGGGATTGATATATTGTTTTAAAGCTGCAATTTCTATTTTTCCTGGAATAATAATAATGCCAGATGAAATTATGTCTGTGTCTCAGAGATCCATGCTAAATTAACCAGCAGCCCTGCTCAGAGGAAGGGTGCCATGATGCTGTGTGAATTCTTTTTGTAAACATGAGTTGAACAGAAACTCAGTTTTTTAAACACAGCCACCCATCAAAGATTTGTAGAAATGACCTGTCAGGAGAGACTTCCCCAGGCCAAAAAGCTATAGAATCATGAACTACAAAATTCCAGCTGCAGTGTGTCTTGTGGTAGGAGATCATGATGGACCTAAAGAGGAAAATGTGTACAACTTTTTTTAAGTATATATAAGATTTTGTTTGCTAACCATGGTTCTTGAACATAGGGCCTGGGCATGTCTCTGAGCCTCTTTGTGCTCAAGGCTAGTGTTCTAGCAACTGAGTTCCAACAATACTTCCAGTTTTTTCTGAGTAGTTTATTGGAGATAAGAGTTTCATGAACTTTTTTGTCTTGGCTGGCTTCAAACTGCAGTCCTCAGATTTCAGACCCCTGAGTAGCTAGGATTACAGGCATGAACTAGCTGGTTCCTGGTTTTTATATATAACTTTTTAAACTTACAATTAAAGCCCATAAACATTAAAAGATGTGTAATGCAGCATACTCAATTAGTATTTATTCCCACTGGATCATCTGTGAACTGAGTTAAAGATTTGCCACAAAGTTAGTTTTTGAAGACAGAATTCCTTCTGAGAAGACACTTGAGAAGGTCAGATATTAAGTCAGACCATCATAGAAGGGAGTAGCAATTGTCTAGGAAATCCAGGCAACAAGATCTGAATTAGGTAGTGTGCTGCCTTGCTCAGCATACTCAGCTTTATTATCTGAAAGAGGAAGGATTGAGTGGGAAGAGGTCATGTTCCTGGGGCAGTTTATGGGTTTGTTTTGCTCTCTCTCCAAATTCTCTAATATAGGACTGCTGAGTAATAGCCTCTTCCTTTGAAACTTCCCACATTATCTCACTGTATCAGGAGTGGATACCTCACTTCTGTGCAGAGGAGCTTGCTTTTGGGTCCTTCAGACTCATGCAGACACCAAAAGCCCAATGCTATAATTGGAACCCAAGCTACTCAGTTTTATCAATGATGTACGGGCTGTTTCATGACAATGAATCTGCAAACTGGCCGTCATCAATTCCAATAGTGGAAATAGCAGCCCCAGACAGTGGACAATGAAAGATATTAGTTGATCTCCATTCTCACTTCCCTTCCCTTCCATTCTGGATATTTGCCACAATGAGGATCTTAGCGTCAAAAATTTTAAGGAATTTGAAACATGACACCACAGAAACAAGCAAAAAATATACATAGAAAAATTGTTTTGTGTAATGTCCCTCTTAGGCATATAAAGTTAATTTAAATAAAGTGAGTAAGAAAGAAAAAGGTTTTAAGTAAAACTGCTCTAAATAAGTACTTTTCTGATTCTCCCATATTCCATTAAGAAAAATGCTCATGACAAAAATAGATTCACTCAAAGCAGCAGCAATGCAGGTTTGGCAGAAGCACAATGTCTCTGTTTCCTATAATATCAGCTGAGCCTTCTGTGGGAGCCAGGAGAAGAACATGGCAGTGGGAGGTTGGTAGAAGAAGTAGGAGTGAGGATGTGATGAAAACATGCATCTAAAATCGCAAGAGATACGGTTTCTGCTTAAATGTGTGTATCTATCTTTTCTCTTTTTCTATTTTTCTAATCCCAGTACTACAAAGCCTCAGGCAGAGACTGGACAGTGGAGGAGGGAACGGCTGGAGAATAGCAGGAGTGGTGAGAGAAGTTCCAAGATGCACAGGAGAGGACACAGGTGGTCTCACAGAAAATGTAAAAAGTCACCAGAGAAGACAATGGTGTGTGTGCGTGTGTGTGTGCACGCGCGTGCGTGCGTGCATGTAGAAAGTGAGGCTTAAAATCATACAACATATCCTGAATTATGGTTCAACAATGATCAGTGTCCACACATTGATATGAGGTTCTGATAGTCTAGAGCAGAATTATGTCCACTGTCCACTGATTAAGGCTTATAATTTCAAGTCAGGCAAGAAGGCACTGCCTTCTAGTACTATACTACAATTAGTGAACCCAGAATAACAATGGGATTACAGCATTTCAAACCAAACACTTCTGGCTAGGTCATTCATGCCTGCAATCCCAGCTCTGAGGGCGGTATATGTGAGGGAAGAGCAATGCCCAAAAATTACTTAAAATACTTAAAACAAGAAGGGGGCTGGAGGTGTGGTAGAGTGCATACCTAGCATGTATGAGGCTTTGAGTTCAATCAAACCATAAACTACCAAAAGAACCCCAACAAATGTAAGATGTGCTCATTAGCTGGATTCAGACACCTATGCAAAGAAGCCAAAAATGTATGGCTTCGTTCTTCACTATAAGAAATATTTAGAGTGGGGCTGGGAAGGTGGCTCAGTGGTCGAGCGCTTGCCTTGCATGCATGAGGCCCTGGGTTCGATTCCTCAGCACCACATAAGCCAAAAGAAAAAAGCTGGAAGTGGCACTGTGGCTCAAGTGGTAGAGTGTTAGCCTTGAGCAGAAGAGCTGAGGGACAGCGCCCAGGCCCAGAGTTCAGGCCCCACAATCAGACCCCCCCAAAAAAAGAAATATTTAGAATTCTGTGAAGATATTAGATGTGTACAACACAAGTACCATGCAGCTGTACATTACCTATATAGCACTCTTAGTCAACATGCCTGAGCAGTTGCTGTGTTTCACTTAGCCTCAAAATCAGTTATTGGCCTCTGATAAGCAGTCATTTAAGTCAGACTCATAGAAAGAGCAGATGAGTTAATTGAGTAACTGAGTTAAATGACAGACATCTGGAAACAACCTGCTCAAGCTGTGCACAAAGGAAAAGAACCAACACTTGAACTTAAAATTTGGTCATGTCCAGTGCAAGTTGAGATGTATGCAATCGTGGAGCTTTCCTGGCCATTGCAAGCTGCCTTTTCAGATACTAGTCAATGTGCATGCATTGAAAGCCCCCTTGCTGTGTGCTCTGCCACAGCACTAAGACCATCAGTGTTGTAGGATGACAAGGAAACTCCTCACAGGAGAGAACATGGCCATTGTTATCTTGCACAAATAAGAAACCTGTCAAGCTGGGCACCAATGGCCCCTGACTGTGAACCTAGCTACTCAGGATGCAGAGATCTGAGTATGGCAGTTAAAAAACAGCCTGGACAGGAAAGCCCTTGAGATACTTATCTCCAATAAACCACCAGGAAACTGGTAGTGGCACTATGGCTCAAGTGATAGAGAGCTAGCCTTGAGCTGAAGAACTGAGAGATAGTTCATAGGCCTAGAGTTCAAGACCCATGGCCAGGAAAAGAACAAAAAAAAGAAAGATGAAAGAAAGAGAGAAAGGAACAAAGAGATAAAGAAAGAAATAGAGAGAGAGAAAGAAACAAAGAAACAAAGAAAAGAAACAAAAAAACAAAGAAAGAAAAAAACAAAGAAAGAACGAGAAAATTGAAAAACAGAAAGAAACCTGTCAAGATGAGAGTTTTGGCAAAGTTCCAGCCTCTGCAGTTGAAGACATCCTGACCTGGGAGATGGCCCAAGGACAGAGGAACTGTACCTTCTCCTAGTAAGAGCCAAAGCTCCCACTGGGCACATACAACTAGCATGGAGCAGATGCCCATCACATGCATACTGCCCCATGTCAGTGTGGCCAGAGTGATTAGCAGCCAAGCTGCTAAGTCCCCTCCAATTCCCACCTCCTGGGCACATTGTGAGCCAGCTCAGAAGGAGGTTTCAGAAGAGCATAAAGAGCCACGCAGCAAAGCAGTGGTGCAGAAGCACAAAGCACATGTCTCTCTCCTCTGAGTTATTCTCAGATGATTTTGTAGATAACAAGATGTGGGTGAAGCTGTCTTGCTTCCTGAAAATATCTCTGTATCCATAGGCACTCTTTGTCTGCCTCACACTGAAAGGCAAACACTTGTCCAAAGGCTGGTCTCCTCTGTCGCCAATATATTTCCTTTTCCCAGCCATCACTCCTTAACAGACATCTGTATGTTGGCTGATAGCACATCCATGAATGGAGATGTACCTGCCAGTGGTTTGAAATCACGTTGGTCCGTGATTTCCTATCACCAGTTCTCTTCCACTGTCACCTCAGAATTAGACCAGAAGCTGGTCGAAGTTCCAGGATTTATCAACACAACGATGTCAATATCAGAACCTTGTCAAAGTCTATTTCAAAATGCCTTTCAGTTTCAATCTATGTCTGACAGAAAATCCACCCCATACTTTTTTGGTCTAGGATATGTACAGCTATAAACTGGGAGACTTTTAGAGAATGAGATTAGAGAGAATGGGTCTCATGGACAGGATCTGCTATAGGTATGACAAGGTGGAAGGAAAAAGGAAACAGCATAAGGAAATATGATTAACAAGGCCAAAGTGGTTAAAAGAAATCTCTCCAATGCAAGAAGGTCCTTCTGACAAACCTGTTCTTGTTGAGCCATGGCTGGTATGGTGGTGCCACTTTAGACTCTGGTCCCATTAGGGCAACATACATGTCACGGCTTCTTCCTTCGATGGCCTAGGCTCTCTACCAGAGGTTCATCCCCCATTCCTACCTCTGCTTTCTAAAAGGGTACACATATCAAGGGGCTCTCTTATTTCCACCTACAAACATTCTACCAGTGTTCCCTCATGACACAACTCCTCAATGCCAATCTGGGTGTTTTGCCTTGACTCCTAATATATCATATCTGGAACCTAACATTTGTTACATTTCCTCCTTTTGGTACTGGGAACTGAACTGAGAGCTTTGTGCATGCCAGGCATGTACTCTACTACTGAGCTGCATCGTTACACAGAGCTTTGCTTATACTAGTCAAGGACTCAATGATTTAATACAATTACCAAGGCACATGAGAATAAGGGAGATGCTGCACTTAGCATTTGGACAAAATAATCACCCTGTCTATAGGAGTCACTTCAACTTTAGCTTGTGTGGCAATGAGTGCAGAGCTCTGGCTAGGAGAAAACAAAAGCCATGTCTGAGAAATTCATGATAATCTACTGGTAAAATTATCAACAGGAGTTTTCTGAGGGATGAGGCATGAGTCATTAATTATGAACCAAGAACTACTTCTTCAAAAGTGTAAAGAAATAAGCCAAAGCCACCAGAAAAGACTCAAAAATGGGTACTTAAGAGAAAACAAAACTGTTCTTAGTCAAACACTGGAAAATAGGTTGGGTGGGGCCTCCACCACACCTTGGCCTCAATCCTTAACCCACTGAAGAATGAGAGTGCCTTGGCCAGGCCTGCCTTCAGTTTGGACCCAGCAGCCTTAGAGGATTTGGAGTTATCCAACCTGGTCAGTTCCAGGACTAGAGACCCAGGGATATCAATTTGCTGGCCCACACCTACTCCCTAGGACTCCCACATTGGAAGCTATTTGCACTTTGATCTGCCCTGGGGCTTCTAGTCACAGATCAGCCTATCTGGCAGTTTACTTTCTGATGAGTAAGACCAACTTGGCTTAAAGATCTCTACCCCACCCCTCCCGACTCTAACCCAACCTCAGGCCTGGTATAGGAAAGCTTAGGGAACTTACCGTCTCCCAACTTTACTAGAAACAAGGAACTTGCACCTCACCCAGTAGTATCTTTTCTTAGAGCTTCCTAAAAGTTGCTGGATTCCCATAGGTCCTGTTTCTGAAGAAAAAGGGGCTCTTACAAGTTATTTGTGGCCATGGTTAATGCCTGACACAAAAAACCTACCTGGAGCCTCACTGCAAGAAGAGTGAAAGATTCTGGCAAAAAGAACCAGTGAATGATTTTGGCCTCTGGTGAAAACAGAAATGTTCACCCTCTTCCTGGCCATTGTGTAGATTCTAAGCAATTGAGATTTCTGTCTCACTCATGTAAACATACCCAACAAGCTGGATCTTTTTCCCTTCCAACCCCCTGTGGGCCTCAGACAGCTTCGAATGCTGGAAAATGAATATGAGAATGGGTCATTGGGCCATGTCTCCCTTC
The DNA here is from genome assembly GCF_000151885.1 of Dipodomys ordii. Classification (NCBI taxonomy): domain Eukaryota; kingdom Metazoa; phylum Chordata; class Mammalia; order Rodentia; family Heteromyidae; genus Dipodomys; species Dipodomys ordii. Next base: position 39,356 of record NW_012285159.1, on the reverse strand, counting down.
TACTCCTTGACTTGGAAGTACTGAATCAAGCAGATCTTGATACGCTATGTGACTGGTCAACTTCTCACTCCCTCAAACAGCTAGACTCACTTCTGTCCTTGGAGTTGCCATATGACTTGAGAAACTACCCTGGCAACCAGGATCTTGCACTCATCTTGTGAGTGCTGCTTCGCTGCCAACTGAACTGTAAGCACAGGGATTGAGGTTCCTGCTACTGTTTCTGGGGAATGTGAATGAAATCCCTCTGATAGGGCATGAGAAGGAGAAGTAGATCCTTAACGGCCAGTATTCATACCTGCATTTTGTGGTCCCATTCCCAAAGAGGAATGCATACTATGTGGCAGGTAAAGCAAGTCTTGTGTCAGAATAATGGAGGAAGAGGCCCTGCTACCTCAGTGCCCAGACAAGTCTTGAACATCAATCCCTTCAGTACTCCAAACATCACCTTGGTACTAGGAAAATTGTAACATCTGGACCTGGTTTACTTTCTCTTCAAACTGCTTTTATGCTACTGGCATGCTATTGAGAGACTGCTAACTTTAAAACTGGGCCAGGAAAATAAACAATATTGGCATTTGTCATCCTCCTCTTCAAAATAGTAGGAACACCATGAATTTGAAACTCCTCTTGAGCACCATTCCTATATTGCTAAGATTAAATCCTGCTGGTCAACTTTATATTTCAAATATATTGAAAGAAAAAAAGAGATTCTAAAGAAGAATAAGGACGCAAGAGTACAAAATTTATACTTCTTTATTTATATAAACAGGGCTTTAAAAATAATACTATTTAAAAGAAATCTGCATTTTTACATTCACCATCAGTGAGTTCCTGACCAGAAAGGCTGTGCATGATGCTACACAGCAGGGACCTCACTGCACAACAACAGGAGCTCAGGAAAGCACCTTTCATTTGAGAAGTAGTAGGCAGGCTCTGACAGTCCTGTTGCACTGCTACCAATGGAAAGTCTTAAACTTCTTCCTCCACCAAGTCTTCTTCAAATTCCCCCTGTTCATCAGCAGTGGCATCTTGGTACTGCTGGTACTCAGACACCAGGTCGTTGATATTGCTCTCAGCCTCAGTGAACTCCATCTCATCCATGCCTTCTCCCGTATACCAGTGCAAGAATGCCTTGCGCCGGAACATGGCACTGAACTGCTCTGAGGTGCGCTTGAAGGGTTCTTGGATGGCAGTGTTTTGCCGATGAAGGTGGCCGACATCGTGAGGCCACGCGGGGGGATGTCACATACAGCTGTCTTCACATTGTTGGGAATCCAGTCTGCAAAGTAGCTGCTGTTCTTGTTCTGCATTTTGAGCATCTGCTCATCCACCTCCTTCATGGACATGCGGCCTCGGAAGATGGCAGCTGCTGTCAGGTAACAACCATGGCGGGGATCACAGGCGACCATCATGTTCTTGGCGTCAAACATCTGCTGGGTGAGCTCGGGCACTGAGAGAACATGGTACTGCTGGCTGGCCCGGCTGGTCAAGGGTGCAAAGCCAGGCATGAAGAAGTGTAGACGGGGGAAGGGCACCATATTCACGCCTAGCTTGCGCAGATCTGCATTCAGCTGGCCAGGGAAGCGCAGGCAGGTGGTGACTCCACTCATGGTGGCTGACACCAGGTGGTTCAGGTCTCCATAGGTGGGTGTGGGCAGCTTCAGGGTGCGAAAGCAGATGTCATACAGGGCCTCATTGTTTCATCTGCATTTTCCACTGCATTTTCCACCAACTGGTGGACAGACAAGATCGCATTGTAAGGTTCGACCACGGTGTCTGACACCTTGGGGGAGGGCATGACGCTGAAGGTGTTCATGATGCGGTCTGGATACTCCTCTCGGATCTTGTTGAGAATCAGGGTGCCCATACCTGATCCAGTGCCACCTCCCAGGGAGTGGGCCAGCTGGAAGCCCTGGAGACAGTCACACCTTTCTGACTCCCGCCGTACCACATCCAGCACCGATTCCAACAGCTCGGCCCCCTCCGTGTAGTGGCCTTTTGCCCAGTTATTGCCTGCCCCGCTCTGGCCTATCAGACACAAAGACATGATGAGACACACACTCCAAGAATAATGACTGTGCCAGTCCTATTGTGAAGACAATAGGACTCTTCTGAGCTAACCTTTGCTATTATATTAGATACACTTTGGTGAAATAAAGGAAATGTTTTCTATGTATCTGGGACTCTACAAATCACACAGGTTCTAAAGAAAAGTAAACAGAGTGTGGAGGAAAATACATTTTAACCCAAATCAAGTCCTTCTAGAAATGAAGGACCGAGCCTGCCTCAATACTGGAAATGTAGTTACTTTCACAAGAGGGACAGGAGCACAGTGTGGTCAGAGGGAAGCTAAACTGCAAGCACTTGTCTGCACCTTGCTCACACATAGCTGTGCTTTGATTTCTGGTGTCCTGAAGTGGTTCTGTTATTGCCAGGCCTTTAAAATGACCAGCAGTGCTGAAACCTTGTTGGTGGCTTTCTCTACTTGCTGCTCTTTCCCTTCAGAGGCTTCTTTGTCATGGAGGGCTTTCAGAGTTGCACTGATCTGAGCTGTCTGAGTGGCCAGGGGCATGACTCCCGTGGACTGGAATAGGAGGGTTAGGTGAGGACAATATCTAGGTGGATAAAGGCTCAGCCCAGCACTGGAGTGCCTGGATGTTAGGACCCATGGACCATGATGACTTACCAAATAGGAAGTTGTCTGGCCTAAAGCTCTGGCCAAATGGTCCCGATCTCACTGAGTCCAATGTTCCAGGCTCTAGGTCCACCATGATGGCCCGAGGAACATATTTGTTGCCTGTGAGAAAAAGAGTTGACTTAGACCTATACTTGAAAAGGAACTTAGGGGGCAGAGCTTATGATTCTAAGTGACTCTCAGCATTCATTACAAAAATTACAGCATTTGAGACATGGAAACAGAAAAGATATCTTGAGCATGAATCCCCATGCAAGAGGCTTCAGCAACTTTAAGGATGTTTGCAGTTGTCTATTTCCATGAATATTCATTCCTTTGCTTTGGGCATGGTGGCTGAAATCTCAGCTACACAGGAGGCAAAGATGAGCATCAGGCTTTGAGTCTAATGCTGCAAAAGAAAGGTGGCAACACCATTTTTGTGGTTCATCATGGGGCCTGAACTCTGGGCCTGGGCACTGTCCCTCAGCTCACCAGCTCAAGACTAGCACTCTATCACTTGAGCCACAACCCCACTTTCAGTTTTCTTATTGGAGATAAGAGTCTCAGGGACTTTTCTGCTCAGGCAAAATTTGAACCATGATTCTCATATCTTAGCCTACTAAGTAGCCAGCATTACAGGAATGAGTCACCAGTGCCTATCAGCAAGAAACTTTCTCTTTTTTGTTAATTTTATTTTATTGTAAAGGTGCTGTATAGAGGAGTTAGTAACATGAGTAAAGAAAGGAGAACTTTTCTTGTCAAAAATTGTTACCCCCTACTTTGTTGTTCTCCCATTATCCCTTCCCTTCCCCAATTACCTTTCTCAAGAAATGAACCAGGTTCATGCTTATAATCCTAGCTACTCTGGAGGCCGAGGTCAGAGGATCACTCTTCAAAGCTAGCTGGGGCAGGAAAAGTCCTTAAGACCCTTATCTCTAATAAACTAACAGAAAACCAGAAATGGCACTGTGGCTCGAGAGGTAGAGCTGCTTGCCTTGAACTGAAGAGTTGAGGGACAGTGCCTAGGCCCAAAGTCCAAGCCACATGACCGACACTCCAACACCAAAAAAAAAGCCAGGTATGGCTATTCACCAAGTAGATGTAGGGGAATTCAAGTGTAAGGCTTTCCTGGAGAAAACATCTACACAATATATATTTCTTGTCTTATAATGTTTCAATAATGGTTATCAAATAGCACACATCCTTGTATTCAAATACTCAGAGCAACCTTGAGCAATGACTTGCAATTTCCCATTTATCCTGATTTGGCCCAAGGGAAAGCAGTTAACATGATGTAAACACCATTTTTAGAATACCCCCTTCCTAAACATTCACATGAAGAAAACTGGCCATCCTGCTGGATATACAGGATCTAATAAAGACACAACCTAAAATTCTGTTCATAGGAGTGACACAATCCAACCCAACCACTCTCAACCAAGGTGAGGACATCCCAAAATATAGATCTATAAAACTCAAATTAAATAGCTTAGTACTTTTCTTTGTACTTGTTCATTGGATTAATACATAGGAAAGCCAATTATCCACGATTCTGTTTGTATAAAATAATGTAGAATGGAAACTCAATATAAAATTAAATGATCTTTACATTGACAGTTGCAAAAACTGAAAATCTACTTTGTAGATTTCAATTAGGCTGTTTATGTTAGGAAAGACAATATGAATCATTTAAAAGCAATGTTTACAAATTAGTATTGGGTTTTTCTACATCAAAAGAATGTTTTCTTACTTTAAAAACCTTAAAAATAATTTATTGTTGGCTAAGTATTCATATTCAAAATGCTCAAGACCAGAAATGTTATAGATTTCAGGGTGAGACACTTTATTTATGCTTTGTGATTTGGACTATTCTCATATATATTAGTGACTGAACATCCCTCTTTAAAATTTTTAAAATTTTCTTTTTCAAAATATTGTTTTAGAAATTTAATCTATATTTTAATGAGGCAATGTAACTGGGCTCTGCTTGCTTACGGGTGTAATGCTAGCTACTCAAAAATCTGAGATGAGACCTTAGCATCACAGATTGAAGTCAGCTGGGGCAGGAAAGTCTGGGAGACTCATCTCCAAGAAACTACCCAAAACAAAAGAAGCTCATAGTCAGTGCCCAGGCCTTGAGCTTAGGATGATCAGCACACAACCAAATGGCACTGGATTATATTATATTTTATCAATTGTTTTAGAATGCATATTTAGGCAGTCTCATTTTTAATTGCATGAAACGGGCTCACGCCTTTAATCCTAGCTACCCAGAAGGCTGAGATCAGAGAATCACGGTTCAAAGCCAACCAGGGCATAAAAAGCCGGCAAACTCTTATCTCCAATAAAACACCAGAAAACTGGAAGTGGCACTGTGGCTTAAGTGGTAGAGCCGCTTGCCTTGAGCTGAAGAGCTGAGCGACATTGCCTAGGCCCAGATTTCAAGCTCCATGACCGGAAAAAAAAATCCAGGTGTGGTTAGTCAGCAAGTAGAGGTAGGGGGAACTCAGGTATAAGGTTTTCCTGGGGTAATTCACATGAGTATACTCAAAAATTAAAACAAAGTATCTGGTGGAGTGGCTCAGTTGGGTACAGCACTTGACTTATAAGATCAAGGTCCCAAATTAAAACTACAATACTACCATAAGAAAGGCAGGAACTCCTTCCTTTTCATTAGTATTCCCCTGGGAACTATTTTGCCACGGTATGGGAAACCAAATGGGAGACACTCACCAGTTGCCTCATTGTAATACACCTTGATTCTCTGCAGCTGTAAATGGCTGTCTCCATAGTAGTTGCCAGTGCAATCAATATTATGCTCATCGCTTATCATTTCCCAAAACTGAGATGGAAATAGAAGTGTATTATGACATAGAATGTTAACTGTCCAAACAATGCATTTTAAAGTAACTATAAGAAACCCATGTCCTGTTGACACAAATATATTTGTAAAAAATAATTACATTTTCTAAATTAAAAAAAGCACAGAAATGGGTGGTATTTTAGTTTTCTTAATCTCTTTGTTATCTAGCTGAATAGAAGACGTCTGTGTTCTCCTATGAGTATTCCACCTTATGCAGTACCATATTCTGTTTGTATTCTGTGACGAGTAACTGGCCTTACATGGACATGAAATTGCCAAAGCAGTAACTTGAAGACTCAGTAAGAAGGGTCTCCAGAACCCCAAGTGTCCTCAGAGCATACACAACAACCAATGATTTAGAAAACACCCAACTTAAGGGAGCTGAGTTGGGGCATGAAACTCAGAGAAATTTGCATTAAGGTAGAAGACCTGTTCTCAATTATCTGACACTCATCAGTTGACACAAAGGGAATTGTCTATCTTTCAGCTCAAAAACACTGCATTCCTTGCATTCATACCAGACCAAATGTGCATTAGTCTATTCCCAGGAAACTAAATACAAAGACTTGAGTCTCAGGTAAGACTAAGACATGCAAGGGATTTGAAACCACCCCAGCCTTGTTTAAAAACCACACCCACCAGGGCCACACAAATTAGGGAAATTGGAGAAGCTATCTGGGGGACTTCATTTGCAGAAGGTTAGGGACCACTATGGAGCCCCACCTACTTCAGCCTAGCCATGACCACCACCACCTCCACACTCCAACCCGTCCTCCTTCTCCTTCCCCTAAATTTGAGACTTGGATCCTAGGCCAGTGCCATGCTCACCTTTGCTCCAATCTGGTTGCCACACTGGCCTGCCTGTATGTACACAATCTCCCTCATGGTGCAGGGCTGCAGAGCAGATGGATGTATGTCTTCAGCAGTGGTGCCCAGAGAGGCAAACAAGTAGAGCTGGGAAGCAGGAATCTGACACAGTGAACTCAGATCCCCATTTATACCTCTGATTGTTACAGGGGCAGAGGAGGTGGGGCGGACTTGATTATAGGTGGAGCCAGCAGGTGCTCCAACTCAATCGCCCTATTGCTGGGCAATCACAGGGCCTACCAGTTCCTACCTACCCTGGTATCCAGCTGCCAGCTGCAAGTCCATTAGCACATCTCCCACTCTATTTGGATCATCTGGTCACCCTGCCATCCACTCCCCACTCTGACTCACAAGAGAGGCTGAACCCTGGGATCCAGGAAAGAAGAGGAGGAACTTCCTCTGCACAAGGTCCTTGTTTGCCAGAAGCCCAGAACAAGCCTGCCGTCCATTTTTGATTGGAGGGTCTAGAACTGAAGGGGCATTTTCAGGTGTGATCCCAAGAGCAAGCCCTAACTGTTGGATTCCATGATTGATCCACTTTCCATTATGGGAAAATTCAGGGGCTTAGGGTCTAGCCTTCATACTCAGTTTTTTCTTTCCTCTTAAAAGTAGCTTGCTTTATTACTTGGGCCATACAACTACTACAGTCTACTTTTTGTTTCACTTGGCTTCTGCTCCTAGTGTAAGAACTCAGGTCCTGGTCAGAGTGTCTTTTGTTTTTTTGGTCGGAGTTGGGGCAGGTTAGTGACTTAGGGCTTGAAATTAAGGCCTGGTGACTCTTTCTGAGGTTTTTATTATTATTGAGATTAGGTGATTACCTTAATTTCTCTTATTTCACAGAATTGTTGAGTAGTGATATTTAGTTGAAATTACAAACATATTTTAACCTTCACAAGTCAAATTATCATTATCATGGACTATAAACTTTGTGAATTCTGTATGCTTTGACAATACAATTTATTTCTTCCACAACGGGTGATATTTACATTTCTCTACTTTTGCTTAGTGTAGGATTTCCTGTCTTTCACTCTCATTCTGCCCCTCTCTTTCTGAGGTTTTATTGATTTACTTATTTAACTGAAAGGTAGAAGGCTCTACTACTTGAACCACAGCTCAACTTTTGCCTTTTTTAAGTGTTTAATATGAGACAAGATTCCCATGGGTAGTCAAGGGCAGTACAGTGAGGCTTGAAATCTGAGGATCACTATTCAAAGTCAACCTGGGCAGGAAAGTCTATGAGACTTACCTCCAATCAACCACTAATAGGCAGAAGACAGTAGAGCTTTAGCCATGAGCAAAACACTTCAAGTTTAAGTCCCTCGACTGAACAAACTGAAGCAAGTTTCATGGACTTCAATGCCCATGATGGCTTTGAACTATGATCTTCAGACTTCAGTGACTTTAGCACTCAGGATTATAAGTGTGAGTCAACATTTACAAATTTTTAATTACCTTTTCTTTCACCTTTTCAGGTTATTTATTATTTCTTTTTTTGACAATTGTTCTTAGGGGCTAGCTTTCATGCTTAGTTTTTTCTTTCCTCTTGAAACTACCATGCATTACAAATTTTACCACAGGTAAACTACAGGCTGGTTCTCTTTTTTGTAGCTCTTCTTCTAGGGCTCAAACTCAGGTAATGGTGACTGAGGTTCTTTTTTTATTTTTCTTTAAATTGAGTGCTGGTTGTTAGGTCTTGAAATTAAGGCCTGATGACTCTCCTTGAGGTTTTATTTATTTTTACCTTAATGGTGGCACGTTTCACTAGTTGAGCCACAGCTCAGCTTCTGCTTTTCCTGTGGTTACTAGGAGATTAGAATATCAACAGCAAGCCAAGAGTATTACAGGGAGGACTGAAATCTGAGAATCATGGTTCGAAGCCAATCTGGGCAAGAAAATCAATGAGAAAATTATCTCTAATTAACCACCAATAGGTAGGAAGAAGTAGACCTCTAGCCATAAGAAAATCATAGCAAGTTCAAGCCCCAGGACTGAACACAGTAAAATAAGTCTCCTGTACTTTCTGCCCAGGATGGCTTTGAAACACAATCCTTAGTTTTCAGCAATCTGAGCAAGTAAGATTGCAGTTTTGAGCCATGATTTAGAAATCTTTAATATGCTCATTTTTGCACCTTTTCATTTATTTGATTTGCCTTCTCCCCTTTTTAAAGTTCATGTCCTTTATTATCAGGGCCTAGCTATTCTCACTCAGTATTTATTTATTTATTTTGTCAGTTGTGGGGATTGAACTCAGTGCCTAGGTATTGTCTGTCAGGGCCAAAGCAGGCACACTGCCACTTTCAGCCGCAGTGCCACTTCCACTTAATTGGAAAAAAAACAGTCACCAGGGGACTTTTCAGCCTGGACTGGCTTCCCATTGTGGGAAGCTTCCTGAGTAGCGAGTATTACAGGCATGAGCCAGAGAAACCTGGCTTGTTTTCTTAGATCAAAACTAGCAGGCTCTACAGTTTATGCCACACTACTTCACTGTCCATGAGATTTTTGGATTTTGTTTTTTGCTCAAAGCTTGCAGGAACAAAAACTCCACTCCTGAGTGTTTTTTTTTTCTTTTGGGGGTTGGGAGAGGCTTGAATTCAGGGCCTGTGGACTCTCTCTGAGGGTTGTTTTGTTTTTGGTATTTTGTTTTTATTTCGAAGCTAGCAGGCTATTGAGCCTCAGCTCAACTTCTGACTTTTTTTTTTGGTGTTTAATAGGATAGGAGTCACATGTTAGCTCTACTTCAATTATTTTTGTAAGATTTAATCTTCTTTACAAAGTATGATATATTTTTTGTTAGATAGTTATTGGTGTGCTTTTATTGGGTTGTTTGGGTATGAACAACACTGGGGATTGAACTCATACCTCATTTATGGGAAGAAAGTATTCTAACACCTAAGTCACAATTCAGCTATGGCAGTTTTTTTATTTTCTATTTGTTTGTTTGTTTTTTCTTGGTCATATGCTTCAACTGTAGGCCTGGGCTCAGTACCTATGGTCTCCAGCTCAAGACTAGCACTATACAACTTTAGCTACAGCACTACTTCAAGGTTATTGAGTGGATTATTGAAGATAAGAGTCTCATGGACCTTTCCTGTCTGGACTGGCTTTGATCCACGATCCTCAGATTTCAGCCTCCTGAGAAGCTAGGGTTAAATGCATGAGCCACCAGCACCTGGCTATCATAGTGTTTTGTTTTTTAAAAAATACCGTTTAAATTACTTATTTTTGTCCTTATAATTTAATTTAATATTTTAATCTTTTTTTCATCCCTGGGAATTGAGTATAGGACCCTGTGTATGTCTGTATCTACATGCTTTTGTGTGCATATGTGCCAGTACTGGGGCTTAAATTTCCTAAACTTTTTCCATGCAAGGCTGAAACGCTAACACTTGAACCATACCTCCATTCTGTTTATTTTTGCTGCTTAGTTGAAAATAATAATATCTGATTTGCTACTTTGGAGGCTTAGGATTTTAGGTGGTAGTTTGGAGCCAGACTGGGCAGTCTCCTTACCTCTTCCCTCTAATATACTACTCAGGAAAAGCTGCGAGTATCACTGTGGCTCAGGAGGTAGAACCCTGGCCTTAATGAAAAGCAACTCACATACAGTGCCAAAGCCTGAATTTAAGCTCTGGGGCCAGCAGGTTAAAAAAAATTAAAAAACTCTGAATTATCTGACCAGTCTAGCTTTAAACTATGATCCTATAGATCTCAGCCTCTGAAATAGCTAGGGGATTACAGATTTGAGCCTTTAGTTATAGTGATAGTTTTCTATTATTATTATTTACAGCTGCCTCTAAAAAAGACACAATGTGGCTAACACTGGCTCATGGTTATAATCCTTGCTATTATGGAGGCTGAGATATAGGAACCTTGGTTTGAAGTTGGACCCAATGACAGAATGTCTGTGAGTCTTATCTCCAATTAACAACCAAAAACATGGATGTAGAACTATGGCCCAAGTTTTAGAGTAGTAGCCTCGAGCAGTAAAAGCTTAGGGACAGTGCACAGGCAATGAGTGCAAGTCCCACGATCAGCACAAAAAATTAAATAGAACCCAAATCTCATCAAGGGTATGGCTACTGATAGTTTGCCTATGTTTTCCTAAAATTCTGTTTGATAGCCACCACAAAGGAAAATAGTGAAACCAACAAATTATGTATCCACAGCTAGATGAATTTTTTGATGATAAATCTGCACTAATTATATTTTTAAAATTTTTTTACACTTTTCATTTCAAAAGTAAGCCAAAAAATAATGCCAGTTGAAGAGAAATTGCATGTGATGACGCTTCAGCACTGCATTCATCAGATTTTTAAAAGAAGATGCCACCTATTTAAACCTTTTAAATACATATGGCATTATTAAATATATTTCAACTAAATATTAACTTCAGTGTTCTCTAAATTGAGGTGTTGACCTATATTTTAAAACAGAGTGAGTTGTATAAACATTAGAGAAATACTGAAGCAAAGAAAAGGAAAGCAGGAAGGAATGTTCTTTTCAGAGCAACTTGGTTTGAGGCTGGCCACCAATGTAGGTCTTCATTCCTATGGTCCGTTTCCTTGACTGGTCCTCCTCCCCTTGAGTCTAATCAAAGGATTATCTTATAGGTATGGGAACAGCAGCAGCTAGAGTTGAAGGCTTTCTTTTTTATATTTTATTTTTTTATTGTGAGAATACCGTACAGAGGATTTACAATTACATGGGCAAGATAACGAGTACATTTCTTATTAAGCATTGTTGCCTCCTTTGTTTCCTCTTCCCATCCCTTCCCATACTCTCCTCCTCACCCCATCCCCCCGATTCTCGCCCCACACACCAAAGTTGTAAAGTTCGTTTTTCGATATAAAGACTTGAACATCTCATTGTTGCAATGGGGCCACCTGTATCCCTAGTTAACCGATTTGTTTTTTCCCTTCCCCTCCACCAATTATACCAACATCAAATAGAGTGAAGACTTTCTTTATAGCCTCTTTCTTGTGTTTAAATGCAGGAACTAGAAAAGTCACTGGCTGACTGGATTCTGACTTCCAAAGAACTTCTAACTATGTAGAACAACATGAGCCAGCACATTGTGGAGGAGGACAAGATGGTGGCTAAGGACAGATAGAATATTTGCACAGAACATGCACATTCTTACTCCTGTAAGTCTGTCATCTGCCAATAGGAGGCTGAAATGTCCTAAAATGACAATGTTAGAAAGGAGCTTTAATTTTGTTAGAGTTCCTTTTCAGTGGGATCCCTGCTTCTCCACGATTCCTTAAAATTCTGTAGTTTTAGAAGGCAGCAGCATGCTTGACAGAAACAGCACTGGATGCACCATCTGTTCAGATTTTTATGTTTGTTTTTAAATATATGTATACATATATTTTATTGTGAAAATACCGTATAGAGGGGTTACATGAGAAGGTAATGAGTACATTTCTAATCAAGCATTGTTGCCTCCTCCTTT
>NW_012285159.1:0-25000 GCF_000151885.1 Dipodomys ordii | reverse complement strand
GCCCTGCTTAGATTCAGAGCACAGTTGACTCGGACAGATCATGCTTTCTGTTTCTACTAAGTGGCTTGTCTTGCTTTCGGGAAAAGTTGAGAGCACTCAGAACTTGTAGACCTTAATACAATTTTCTTTATGTTCTCCGAATTCTGAGTACTCTCTCTTGTTGTTTGCATCCTGAGCTCTCAAACCCTCCACAGCTCTCTCAAATTTGAAAATAAAACGGATTGTCCACGGGATGGTGACACCAAGAGGTGCTTTGACTCATGTCAGGGTGCACACAGGGGCTGCTAGTAACCGACTGATGTTGTCTATTTCTCTTCGGGGTTTGGTCTTTTCTTTGTCGACGGTATAGAGCATTCAGAACCTTGGCGCCATGAAACAATTTTGTTTTAAGTTCCCCAAATTCTCAGTGCTCTATCTTGTCGTTTTCATCCTGAGCATCCTAACACTGGTCAGCCCACCCTGAACTGCAAGGGAAAAATTCTGACTTGTTACTGTGGGCAGTGTAAGGGGCTTGAAGCTCTGCTAGGCTGCAGACCGTTGTTGCCTGTCATAGAACCATGCTGTCTATTTCGCTTTAGTGGCTTGTATCTCCTTTGAGGAATTGTAGAGCCTTCAGAACTTGGGCAATATTGTTTACCTCACCAAAGGTCTGAGTGCTCTATGTTGGTGTTTACAACCTGAGATCTCAAATAATTTTGAACCCTCCCAGTGGTAAGGAGAAAAACGGAAACTGTGATTGTAGACAGGATGAGACACTTTCTGTCTTGCTATTATGCAGACCAGAGCTTATCGGAAGATTGGTGCTGTCAATTTCTCATTAGAGGCGTGTCACTTCTATGGGGAAGGATTAAACCCTCATTGCTTGGGGGCCTTAAAACTGTTTTAAAGTCCCCATGTTATGAGTGCTCTGTCTTTTCTTGTTTTTAAATTTATTTATTTGTTCATTCATTTTTATAGAAAACAATGTACAGAGGGGTTACAATTACATGTGCAAGATGATGAGTACATTTTTTTTAAAGTATTGTAACGTTGACTTTGTTTCCCATTCCCACATTTTTCCATCCTCCTCCTTTCCTCCCTCACAGTCCACCCCTCTTCCATACCCCGCGCCACTCACAAACCAATGTTGTAAAGTTCGTTTTGGACATAACGAATTGTACATCGCATTTTTTCTATGGGTCCAACTATATCCCTATTGAAACGAATCGTTTTCCCCCTCCCCTCCACCAATTATACCGACATGAAATACAGTGAAACAGTTGTTATAAAATGGTGGAGAGACTTACAACGTAAAAAAGAAATGATCTTATGAATGTGTCATATACAATCACATGAAAACAAATAAAAAAAACATTCGAATACATATCTTAGGGTTCATTCCATTAACATCACCTTATCTAACTTTCTCTGCTTTACTCAAACTTTCGTTTGCATGCTGAACTCGCTAACACTGGTCAGTTCTCCCAGAATTGGAAGACAAAATTGGACTGGTTCCTGTGGATGGACAGTATAAGTGGCTTTCAGCCAAGCTATTATGCAGACCGGAGAAACCTGGGTTAGAAAGATGCAGTCTACTTGTATTTAGAGGCTTATCTCTCCTTTGAGGAAGATGTAGATCATGGAGAATTTGAGCCCTGAAAAACAATTTTGTTTTAAGGCGCCGAATTTCTGTGTTGCTCTATCTAGTCGTTTGCATCCTGTGCTTCCAAACACTTTTCAGCTCTCCCAGAATTGCAAGGAATGTAATTGGACCTGTTATTGTTGACAGTATGTGGAACAGGATGTAGATTAGGGCTTAGTGAGAAAGTTCAGTGCTGTCCATATATCTTTGGAGGCTTGTCTCTCCATTGGGGAAGGAGTAGAGCATCCTCACTTTGGGACCTTAAATCTGCATTTTTACATTCACCATCAGTGAGTTCCTGACCGGAAAGGCTGTGCATGATGATACACAGCAGGGACCTCACTGCACAACAACAGGAGCTCAGGAAAGCACCATTCATTTGAGAAGTAGTAGGCAGGCTCTGACAGTCCTGTTGCACTGCTACCAATGGAAAGTCTTAAACTTCTTCCTCCACCAAGTCTTCTTCAAATTCCCCCTGTTCATCAGCAGTGGCATCTTGGTACTGCTGGTACTCGGACACCAGGTCGTTGATATTGCTCTCAGCCTCAGTGAACTCCATCTCATCCATGCCTTCTCCCGTATACCAGTGCAAGAATGCCTTGCGCCGGAACATGGCACTGAACTGCTCTGAGGTGCGCTTGAAGGGTGCTTGGATGGCAGTGTTTTGCCGATGAAGGTGGCCGACATCGTGAGGCCACGCGGGGGGATGTCACATACAGCTGTCTTCACATTGTTGGGAATCCAGTCTGCAAAGTAGCTGCTGTTCTTGTTCTGCATTTTGAGCATCTGCTCATCCACCTCCTTCATGGACATGCGGCCTCGGAAGATGGCAGCTGCTGTCAGGTAACAACCATGGCGGGGATCACAGGCGACCATCATGTTCTTGGCGTCAAACATCTGCTGGGTGAGCTCGGGCACTGAGAGAACATGGTACTGCTGGCTGGCCCGGCTGGTCAAGGGTGCAAAGCCAGCCATGAAGAAGTGTAGACGGGGAAGGGCACCATATTCACGGCTAGCTTGCGCAGATCTGCATTCAGCTGGCCAGGGAAGCGCAGGCAGGTGGTGACTCCACTCATGGTGGCTGACACCAGGTGGTTCAGGTCTCCATAGGTGGGTGTGGGCAGCTTCAGGGTGCGAAAGCAGATGTCATACAGGGCCTCATTGTCGATGCAGAAAGTTTCATCTGCATTTTCCACCAACTGGTGGACAGACAAGATCGCATTGTAAGGTTCGACCACGGTGTCTGACACCTTGGGGGAGGGCATGACGCTGAAGGTGTTCATGATGCGGTCTGGATACTCCTCTCGGATCTTGTTGAGAATCAGGGTGCCCATACCTGATCCAGTGCCACCTCCCAGGGAGTGGGCCAGCTGGAAGCCCTGGAGACAGTCACACCTTTCTGACTCCTGCCGTACCACATCCAGCACCGATTCCAACAGCTCGGCCCCCTCCGTGTAGTGGCCTTTTGCCCAGTTATTGCCTGCCCCGCTCTGGCCTATCAGACACAAAGACATGATGAGACACACACTCCAAGAATAATGACTGTGCCAGTCCTATTGTGAAGACAATAGGACTCTTCTGAGCTAACCTTTGCTATTATATTAGATACACTTTGGTGAAATAAAGGAAATGTTTTCAATGTATCTGGGACTCTACAAATCACACAGGTTCTAAAGAAAAGTAAACAGAGTGTGGAGGAAAATACATTTTAACCCAAATCAAGTACTTCTAGAAATGAAGGACCGAGCCTGCCTCAATACTGGAAATGTAGTTACTTTCACAAGAGGGACAGGAGCACAGTGTGGTCAGAGGGAAGCTAAACTGCAAGCACTTGTCTGCACCTTGCTCACACATAGCTGTGCTTTGATTTCCGGTGTCCTGAAGTGGTTCTGTTATTGCCAGGCCTTTAAAATGACCAGCAGTGCTGAAACCTTGTTGGTGGCTTTCTCTACTTGCTGCTCTTTCCCTTCAGAGGCTTCTTTGTCATGGAGGGCTTTCAGAGTTGCACTGATCTGAGCTGTCTGAGTGGCCAGGGGCATGACTCCCGTGGACTGGAATAGGAGGGTTAGGTGAGGACAATATCTAGGTGGATAAAGGCTCAGCCCAGCACTGGAGTGACTGGATGTTAGGACCCATGGACCATGATGACTTACCAAATATGAAGTTGTCTGGCCTAAAGCTCTGGCCAAATGGTCCCGATCTCACTGAGACTAATGTTCCAGGCTCTAGGTCCACCATGATGGCCCGAGGAACATATTTGTTGCCTGTGAGAAAAAGAGTTGACTTAGACCTATACTTGAAAAGGAACTTAGGGGGCAGAGCTTATGATTCTAAGTGACACTCAGCATTCATTACAAAAATTACAGCATTTGAGACATGGAAACAGAAAAGATACCTTGAGCATGAATCCCCATGCAAGAGGCTTCAGCAACTTTAAGGATGTTTGCAGTTGTCTATTTCCATGAATATTCATTCCTTTGCTTTGGGCATGGTGGCTGAAATCTCAGCTACACAGGAGGCAAAGATGAGCATCAGGCTTTGAGTCTAATGCTGCAAAAGAAAGGTGGCAACACCATTTTTTGTGGTTCATCATGGGGCTTGAACTCTGGGCCTGGGCATTGTCCCTCAGCTCTCCAGCTCAAGGCTAGCACTCTATCACTTGAGCCACAACCCCACTTTCAGTTTTCTTATTGGAGATAAGAGTCTCAGGGACTTTTCTGCTCAGGCAAAATTTGAACCATGATTCTCATATCTTAGCCTACTAAGTAGCCAGCATTACAGGAATGAGTCACCCGTGCCTATCAGCAAGAAACTTTCTCTTTTTTGTTAATTTTATTTTATTGTAAAGGTGCTGTATAGAGGAGTTAGTTACATGAGTAAAGAAATGAGAACATTTCTTGTCAAAAATTGTTACCCCCTACTTTGTTGTTCTCCCATTATCCCTTCCCTTCCCCAATTACCTTTCTCAAGAAATGAACCAGGTTCATGCTTATAATCCTAGCTACTCTGGAGGCCGAGATCAGAGGATCACTCTTCAAAGCCAGCTGGGGCAGGAAAAGTCCTTAAGACCCTTATCTCTAATAAACTAACAGAAAACCAGAAATGGCACTGTGGCTCGAGAGGTAGAGCTGCTTGCCTTGAACTGAAGAGTTGAGGGACAGTGCCTAGGCCCAAAGTCCAAGCCACATGACCGACACCCCAACACCAAAAAAAAGCCAGGTATGGCTATTCACCAAGTAGATGTAGGGGAATTCAAGTGTAAGGCTTTCCTGGAGAAAACGTCTATACAATATATATTTCTTGTCTTATAATGTTTCAATAATGGTTATCAAATAGCACACATCCTTGTATTCAAATACTCAGAGCAACCTTGAGCAATGACTTGCAATTTCCCATTTATCCTGATTTGGCCCAAGGGAAAGCAGTTAACATGATGTAAACACCATTTTGAGAATACCCCCTTCCTAAACATTCACATGAAGAAAACTGGCCATCCTGCTGGATATACAGGATCTAATAAAGACACAACCTAAAATTCTGTTCATAGGAGTGACACAATCCAACCCAACCACTCTCAACCAAGGTGAGGACATCCCAAAATATAGATCTATAAAACTCAAATTAAATAGCTTTGTACTTTTCTTTGTACTTGTTCATTGGATTAATACATAGGAAAGCCAATTATCCACGATTCTGTTTGTATAAAATAATGTAGAATGGAAACTCAATATAAAATTAAATGATCTTTACATTGACAGTTGCAAAAACTGAAAATCTACTTTATAGACTTCAATTAGGCTGTTTATGTTAGGAAAGACAATATGAATCATTTAAAAGCAATGTTTACAAATTAGTATTGGGTTTTTCTACATCAAAAGAATGTTTTCTTACTTTAAAAACCTTAAAAATAATTTATTGTTGGCTAAGTATTCATATTCAAAATGCTCAAGACCAGAAATGTTATAGATTTCAGGGTGAGACACTTTATTTATGCTTTGTGATTTGGACTATTCTCATATATATTAGTGACTGAACATCCCTCTTTAAAATTTTTAAAATTTTCTTTTTCAAAATATTGTTTTAGAAATTTAATCTATATTTTAATGAGGCAATGTAACTGGGCTCTGCTTGCTTACGGTGTAATGCTAGCTACTCAAAAATCTGAGATGAGACCTTAGCATCACAGATTGAAGTCAGCTGGGGCAGGAAAGTCTGGGAGACTCATCTCCAAGAAACTACCCAAAACAAAAGAAGCTCATAGTCAGTGCCCAGGCCTTGAGCTTAGGATGATCAGCACACAACCAAATGGCACTGGATTATATTATATTTTATCAATTGTTTTAGAATGCATATTTAGGCAGTCTCATTTTTAATTGCATGAAACGGGCTCACGCCTTTAATCCTAGCTACCCAGAAGGCTGAGATCAGAGAATCACTGTTCAAAGCCAACCAGGGCATAAAAAGCCGGCAAACTCTTATCTCCAATAAAACACCAGAAAACTGGAAGTGGCACGGTGGCTTAAGTGGTAGAGCCGCTTGCTTGAGCTGAAGAGCTGAGCGACATTGCCTAGGCCCAGATTTCAAGCTCCATGACCGGAAAAAAAAATCCAGGTGTGGTTAGTCAGCAAGTAGAGGTAGGGGGAACTCAGGTATAAGGTTTTCCTGGGGTAATTCACATGAGTATACTCAAAAATTAAAACAAAGTATCTGGTGGAGTGGCTCAGTTGGGTACAGCACTTATAAGATCAAGGTCCCAAATTAAAACTACAATACTACCATAAGAAAGGCAGGAACTCCTTCCTTTTCATTAGTATTCCCCTGGGAACTATTTTGCCACGGTATGGGAAACCAAATGGGAGACACTCACCAGTTGCCTCATTGTAATACACCTTGATTCTCTGCAGCTGTAAATGGCTGTCTCCATAGTAGTTGCCAGTGCAATCAATATTATGCTCATCGCTTATCATTTCCCAAAACTGAGATGGAAATAGAAGTGTATTATGACATAGAATATTAACTGTCCAAACAATGCATTTTAAAGTAACTATAAGAAACCCATGTCCTGTTGACACAAATATATTTGTAAAAAATAATTACATTTTCTAAATTAAAAAAAGCACAGAAATGGGTGGTATTTTAGTTTTCTTAATCTCTTTGTTATCTGGCTGAATAGAAGACGTCTGTGTTCTCCTATGAGTATTCCATCTTATGCAGTACCATATTCTGTTTGTATTCTGTGACGAGTAACTGGCCTTACATGGACATGAAATTGCCAAAGCAGTAACTTGAAGACTCAGTAAGAAGGGTCTCCAGAACCCCAAGTGTCCTCAGAGCATACACAACAACCAATGATTTAGAAAACACCCAACTTAAGGGAGCTGAGTTGGGGCATGAAACTCAGAGAAATTTGCATTAAGGTAGAAGACCTGTTCTCAATTATCTGACACTCATCAGTTGACACAAAGGGAATTGTCTGTATCTTTCAGCTCAAAAACACTGCATTCCTTGCATTCATACCAGACCAAATGTGCATTAGTCTATTCCCAGGAAACTAAATACAAAGACTTGAGTCTCAGGTAAGACTAAGACATGCAAGGGATTTGAAACCACCCCAGCCTTGTTTAAAAACCACACCCACCAGGGCCACACAAATTAGGGAAATTGGAGAAGCTATCTGGGGGACTTCATTTGCAGAAGGTTAGGGACCACTATGGAGCCCCACCTACTTCAGCCTAGCCATGACCACCACCACCTCCACATTCCAACCCGTCCTCCTTCTCCTTCCCCTAAATTTGAGACTTGGATCCTAGGCCAGTGCCATGCTCACCATTGCGCCAATCTGGTTGCCACACTGGCCTGCCTGTATGTACACAATCTCCCTCATGGTGCAGGGCTGCAGAGCAGATGGATGTATGTCTTCAGCAGTGGTGCCCAGAGAGGCAAACAAGTAGAGCTGGGAAACAGGAATCTGACACAGTGAACTCAGATCCCCATTTATACCTCTGATTGTTACAGGGGCAGAGGAGGTGGGGCGGACTTGATTATAGGTGGAGCCAGCAGGTGCTCCAACTCAATCGCCCTATTGCTGGGCAATCACAGGGCCCCACCAGTTCCTACCTACCCTGGTATCCAGCTGCCAGCTGCAAGTCCATTAGCACATCTCCCACTCTATTTGGATCATCTGGTCACCCTGCCATCCACTCCCCACTCTGACTCACAAGAGAGGCTGAACCCTGGGATCCAGGAAAGAAGAGGAGCAACTTCCTCTGCACAAGGTCCTTGTTTGCCAGAAGCCCAGAACAAGCCTGCCGTCCATTTTTGATTGGAGGGTCTAGAACTGAAGGGGCATTTTCAGGTGTGATCCCAAGAGCAAGCCCTAACTGTTGGATTCCATGATTGATCCACTTTCCATTATGGGAAAAGTCAGGGGCTTAGGGTCTAGCCTTCATACTCAGTTTTTCCTTTCCTCTTAAAAGTAGCTTGCTTTATTACTTGGGCCATACGACTACTACAGTCTACTTTTTGTTTCATTTGGCTTCTGCTCCTAGTGTAAGAACTCAGGTCCTGGTCAGAGTGTCTTTTGTTTTTTTGGTCGGAGTTGGGGCAGGTTAGTGACTTAGGGCTTGAAATTAAGGCCTGGTGACTCTTTCTGAGGTTTTTATTATTATTGAGATTAGGTGATTACCTTAATTTCTCTTATTTCACAGAATTGTTGAATAGTGATATTTAGTTGAAATTACAAACATATTTTAACCTTCACAAGTCAAATTATCATTATCATGGACTATAAACTTTGTGAATTCTGTATGCTTTGACAATGCAATTTATTTCTTCCACAACGGGTGATATTTACATTCCTCTACTTTTGCTTAGTGTAGGATTTCCTGTCTTTCACTCTCATTCTGCCCCTCTCTTTCTGAGGTTTTATTGATTTACTTATTTAACTGAAAGGTAGAAGGCTCTACTACTTGAACCACAGCTCAACTTCTGCCTTTTTTTAAGTGTTTAATATGAGACAAGATTCCCATGGGTAGTCAAGGGCAGTACAGTGAGGCTTGAAATCTGAGGATCACTATTCAAAGTCAACCTGGGCAGAAAAGTCTATGAGATTTACCTCCAATCAACCACTAATAGGCAGAAGACAGTAGAACTTTAGCCATGAGCAAAACACTTCAAGTTTAAGTCCCTCGACTGAACAAACTGAAGCAAGTTTCATGGACTTCAATGCCCATGATGGCTTTGAACTATGATCTTCAGACTTCAGTGACTTTAGCACTTAGGATTATAAGTGTGAGTCAACATTTACAAATTTTTAATTACCTTTTCTTTCACCTTTTCAGGTTATTTATTATTTCTTTTTTTGACAATTGTTCTTAGGGGCTAGCTTTCATGCTTAGTTTTTTCTTTCCTCTTGAAACTACCATGCATTACAAATTTTACCACAGGTAAACTACAGGCTGGTTCTCTTTTTTGTAGCTCTTCTTATAGGGCTCAAACTCAGGTAATGGTGACTGAGGTTCTTTTTTTATTTTTCTTTAAATTGAGTGCTGGTTGTTAGGTCTTGAAATTAAGGCCTGATGACTCTCCTTGAGGTTTTATTTATTTTTACCTTAATGGTGGCACGTTTCACTAGTTGAGCCACAGCTCAGCTTCTGCTTTTCCTGTGGTTACTAGGAGATTAGAATATCAACAGCAAGCCAAGAGTATTACAGGGAGGACTGAAATCTGAGAATCATGGTTCGAAGCCAATCTGGGCAAGAAAATCAATGAGAAAATTATCTCTAATTAACCACCAATAGGTAGGAAGAAGTAGACCTCTAGCCATAAGAAAATCATAGCAAGTTCAAGCCCCAGGACTGAACACAGTAAAATAAGTCTCCTGTACTTTCTGCCCAGGATGGCTTTGAAACACAATCCTTAGTTTTCAGCAATCTGAGCAAGTAAGATTGCAGTTTTGAGCCATGATTTAGAAATCTTTAATATGCTCATTTTTGCACCTTTTCATTTATTTGATTTGCCTTCTCCCCTTTTTAAAGTTCATGTCCTTTATTATCAGGGCCTAGCTATTCTCACTCAGTATTTATTTATTTATTTTGTCAGTTGTGGGGATTGAACTCAGTGCCTAGGTATTGTCTGTCAGGGCCAAAGCAGGCACACTGCCACTTTCAGCCACAGTGCCACTTCCACTTAATTGGAAAAAAAAACAGTCACCAGGGGACTTTTCAGCCTGGACTGGCTTCCCATTGTGGGAAGCTTCCTGAGTAGCGAGTATTACAGGCATGAGCCAGAGAAACCTGGCTTGTTTTCTTAGATCAAAACTAGCAGGCTCTACAATTTATGCCACACTACTTTACTGTCCATGAGATTTTTGGATTTTGTTTTTTGCTCAAAGCTTGCAGGAACAAAAACTCCACTCCTGAGTGTTTTTTTTTCTTTTGGGGGTTGGGAGAGGCTTGAATTCAGGGCCTGTGGACTCTCTCTGAGGGTTGTTTTGTTTTTGGTATTTTGTTTTTATTTCGAAGCTAGCAGGCTATTGAGCCTCAGCTCAACTTCTGCCTTTTTTTTTTGGTGTTTAATAGGATAGGAGTCACATGTTAGCTCTACTTCAATTATTTTTGTAAGTTTTAATCTTCTTTACAAAGTATGATATATTTTTTGTTAGATAGTTATTGGTGTGCTTTTATTGGGTTGTTTTGGTATGAACAACACTGGGGATTGAACTCATACCTCATTTATGGGAAGAAAGTATTCTAACACCTAAGTCACAATTCAGCTATGGCAGTTTTTTTTTAATTTTCTATTTGTTTGTTTGTTTTTTCTTGGTCATATGCTTCAACTGTAGGCCTGGGCTCAGTACCTATGGTCTCCAGCTCAAGACTAGCACTATACAACTTTAGCTACAGCACTACTTCAAGGTTTTTGAGTGGATTATTGAAGATAAGAGTCTCATGGACCTTTCCTGTCTGGACTGGCTTTGATACACGATCCTCAGATTTCAGCCTCCTGAGAAGCTAGGGTTAAATGCATGAGCCACCAGCACCTGGCTATCATAGTGTTTTGTTTTTTTAAAAAATACCGTTTAAATTACTTATTTTTGTCCTTATAATTTAATTTAATATTTTAATCTTTTTTTCATCCCGGGGAATTGAGTATAGGACCCTGTGTATGTCTGTATCTACATGCTTTTGTGTGCATATGTGCCAGTACTGGGGCTTAAATTTCCTAAACTTTTTCCATGCAAGGCTGAAACCCTAACACTTGAACCATACCTCCATTCTGTTTATTTTTGCTGCTTAGTTGAAAATAATGATATCTGATTTGCTACTTTGGAGGCTTAGGATTTTAGGTGGTAGTTTGGGGCCAGACTGGGCAGTCTCCTTACCTCTTCCCTCTAATATACTACTCAGGAAAAGCTGCCAGTATCACTGTGGCTCAGGAGGTAGAACCCTGGCCTTAATGAAAAGCAACTCACATACAGTGCCAAAGCCGGAATTTAAGCTCTGGGGCCAGCAGGTTAAAAAAATTAAAAAACTCTGAATTATCTGACCAGTCTAGCTTTAAACTATGATCCTATAGATCTCAGCCTCTGAAATAGCTAGGGGATTACAGGTTTGAGCCTTTAGTTATAGTGATAGTTTTCTATTATTATTATTTACAGCTGCTTCTAAAAAAGACACAATGTGGCTAACACTGGCTCATGGTTATAATCCTTGCTATTATGGAGGCTGAGATATAGGAACCTTGGTTTGAAGTTGGACCCAATGACAGAATGTCTGTGAGTCTTATCTCCAATTAACAACCAAAAACATGGATGTAGAACTATGGCCCAAGTTTTAGAGTAGTAGCCTTGATCAGTAAATTTAGGGACAGTGCACAGGCAATGAGTGCAAGTCCCACGATCAGCACAAAAAATTAAATAGAACCCAAATCTCATCAAGGGTATGGCTACTGATAGTTTGCCTATGTTTTCCTAAAATTCTGTTTGATAGCCACCACAAAGGAAAATAGTGAAACCAACAAATTATGTATCCACAGCTAGATGAATTTTTTGATGATAAATCTGCACTAATTATATTTTTAAAATTTTTTTACACTTTTTCATTTCAAAAGTAAGCCAAAAAATAATGCCAGTTGAAGAGAAATTGCATGTGATGACGCTTCAGCACTGCATTCATCAGATTTTTAAAAGAAGATGCCACCTATTTAAACCTTTTAAATACATATGGCATTATTAAATATATTTCAACTAAATATTAACTTCAGTGTTCTCTAAATTGAGGTGTTGACCTATATTTTAAAACAGAGTGAGTTGTATAAACATTAGAGAAATACTGAAGCAATGAAAAGGAAAGCAGGAAGGAATGTTCTTTTCAGAGCAACTTGGTTTGAGGCTGGCCACCAAGGTAGGTCTTCATTCCTATGGTCCGTTTCCTTGACTGGTCCTCCTCCCCTTGAGTCTAATCAAAGGATTATCTTATAGGTATGGGAACAGCAGCAGCTAGAGTTGAAGGCTTTCTTTTTTATATTTTATTTTTTTATTGTGAGAATACCGTACAGAGGATTTACAATTACATGGGCAAGATAACGAGTACATTTCTTATTAAGCATTGTTGCCTCCTTTGTTTCCTCTTCCCATCCCTTCCCATACTCTCCTCCTCACCCCATCCCCCCGATTCTTGCCCCACACACCAAAGTTGTAAAGTTCGTTTTTCGATATAAAGACTTGAACATCTCATTGTTGCAATGGGGCCACCTGTATCCCTAGTTAACCGATCTGTTTTTTCCCTTCCCCTCCACAAATTATACCAACATCAAATAGAGTGAAGACTTTCTTTATAGCCTCTTTCTTGTGTTTAAATGCAGGAACTAGAAAAGTCACTGGCTGACTGGATTCTGACTTCCAAAGAACTTCTAACTATGTAGAACAACATGAGCCAGCACATTGTGGAGGAGGACAAGATGGTGGCTAAGACAGATAGAATATTTGCAAAGAACATGCACATTCTTACTCCTGTAAGTCTGTCATCTGCCAATAGGAGGCTGAAATGTCCTAAAATGCCAATGTTAGAAAGGAGCTTTAATTTTGTTAGAGTTCCTTTTCAGTGGGATCCCTGCTTCTCCACGATTCCTTAAAATTCTGTAGTTTTAGAAGGCAGCAGCATGCTTGACAGAAACAGCACTGGATGCACCATCTGTTCAGATTTTATGTTTGTTTTTAAATATATGTATACATATATTTTATTGTGAAAATACCGTATAGAGGGGTTACATGAGAAGGTAATGAGTACATTTCTAATCAAGCATTGTTGCCTCCTCCTTTGTTTCCCCTTCCCATCCCTTCCCATCTCCCCCACCCGCCCCCCTCCACCCTCTTACCCCCCCCCACCAATGTTGTAAAGCTCCTTTTTCGACGTAACGTCTTGTACATCTCATTGTTGCAATGGGTCTACCTGTATCCCTAAAAACAATTTGTTTTTCCCTTCCCCTCCACAAATTATACCAAGATCAAGTACAGTGAAAACAGGGGTTATACTATGAGGGAGTGACATACAAAGCAACAAGGAAATCATTTATAAAGATGTTAGAAACAATAGCAAGAAAGCAAAAAAAAAATTGAATCCTTATCTTGGGGTTCATTTAGCCTTAAATCAACTTATCTGACAGCTTCTGCTTGTCTCAGACATTCACTAGTTATTGCAAATAAGGGAGAACTGTTCCCATTTAAGGTAAGTTAGAAATAACCTTACTCAGAGAGGAGAATGAGGGGGATGTGGCTCAGCTCTTACTGGTTAGTTGGTGAAATGTGTTGTCTGTTTTTTCTTTGCTGTTTCTTAAATTTAATTTTACCATGACGAAAATGTACAGAGGAGATACAGTTACATACATAATGTTATGAGAACATTTCTATTTTGAACATTTTTATTGTAAGAATACTGTACAGAGGGGTTAGAATTACATGATCAAGATAATGAGTACATTTCCTATCGAGCATTTTTGCCTCATCATTTGTTTTTCCCCTACCATAACTTCATTCACACCTCCAAAATTACACTGCCCAAACTCCCCCATCCCCACCCCCTGCACAGAAGGTGTAAAGTCCATCTCATTGTTACAGTGGATCAATCTGTATCCTTATTTAAGCATTTTGTTTTTTCCATTCCACTCCCTGCATTAGAGAAGTGTATATAAAAGATGCAGGGCACCTTAGGGTTAGGGTTAGGGTTAGGGTTAGGGTTAGAGGGTTAGGGTTAGGGTTAGGGTTAGGGTTAGGGGATAGGGTTAGTGTTAGGGTTAGGGTTAGGGTTAGGGGTTAAGGTTAGGGTTAGGGTTAGGGGTTAGGGTTAGGGTTAGGGTTAGGGGATAGGGTTAGGGTTAAGGTTAGGGTTAGGGGTTAGGGTTAGGGTTAGGGGTTAGGGTTAGGGTTAGGGTTAGGCGTTAGGGTTAGGGTTAGGGTTAGGGATAGGCCAGAGTTGCCTGGGCGAGAGAAATGCAGTTGTTTTCTTTTTAGCGGCTTTCTCTCCTTTGGGGAAGGTGTAGACACTCAAAACTTGGGGACCTTAAAACAATTGTTTTAAGGTCCCCAAGTTTTGAGTGCTCTTTCTTGTTATTTGCATCCTGTGATCCCAAAACCTCCTCAGCTCTCCCAAATATTTCAAAGAAATCTTTTGACCTATGGCTGATGATACAGAGAGGGCCTGTGAACCAAGCCAGGATGCACATAGGAGCTACTAGAGACTGAAATATGCTGTCTATTTCTCTTTTGTGTCTTGTCTCTTCATTATGGAAGGTGGAGAGTATTCACAACTGAGGCGACAACAAACAGTTCTGTTTTAAGGTACCCAAGTTTTCAGGGCTCTATCTTGTCGTTTGCATCCTGAGCTCCTTAACACTGCTGAACAATCCCAGAATTGCAAGGAAAAAATTGGCACTAGTTAATGGGGACAGTGTGAGGAGGTTGAAGCCCTTCTAGGATGCAGACTGAAGATGCCTGGGATAGACCGATGCTGTCTAACTCTCCTTACTGCCCTGTATTACCGTTGGGGAATATGTAGAGCATTTGGATCCTGGTCACCGTCAAACAATAATGTTTTAAATCCCCGAAGTTCTGAGTGCTCTGTTTAGTTTTGTTTTGTTTTGTTTTGTTTTGTCGGTCGTGGGGCTTGAACTCTAGGCCTGGGCGTTGTCCCTCAGCTCTTCAAGTCAAGGCGGGCGCTCTACCATGAGCTATAGCGCCACTTCCGATTTTCTGGTTGTTTATTGGAGATAGGTGTCTCACCTTCTCTCCTGCACGGGCTTGCTTGCAACCGTGTTCCTCAGATTTCAGGCTCCTGAATAGATAGGATTACAGCTGAGAGCCACCAGTGCCTGGTTCTATCTTACTCTTTGCAACCTGAGTTCCTAAACAATTGGGACCTCTCTCAGAATTAAAAGAAAAAAATTTCACCTGTTATTTTAGACAGAATGAGGCATTTTCAATATAGCTAGGATGCAGAGCAAAGCTTCTTGGGAAAGCTGGGTGCTGTGAATTTCTCTCTGGAGGGGTGTCTCTTCCTTGGGGGTGGTGTAGAGCCCTCCTTCCCGGAGGGCCTTAAGACTGTTCTAGGGTCCCCATATTCTGAGTACTCTATCTTATCCTTTGTACCTGCGCTCTCTAACAATTGTCACTTCTTCCAGAATTGAAAGAACAAGTTTGGACGGTTTACTGTGGATAGTGCAAGGGTCCTTAAGCCCTGCTAAGATTCAGAGCGCAGTTGACTCGGACAGATCATGCTTTCTATTTTTACTAAGTGGCTTGTCTTGCTTTCGGGAAAAGTTGAGAGCACTCAGAACTTGCAGACCTTAATACAATTTTCTTTATGTTCTCCAAATTCTGAGTACTCTCTCTTGTTGTTTGCATCCTGTGCTCCCAAACCCTCCACAGCTCTCTCAAATTTGAAAGTAAAACGGATTGTCCACGGGATGGTGACACCAAGAGGTGCTTTGACTCATGTCAGGGTGCGCACAGGGGCTGCTAGTAACCGACTGATGTTGTCTATTTCTTTTCGGGGGTTGGTCTTTTCTTTGTCGACGGTATAGAGCATTCAGAACCTTGGCGCCATGAAACAATTTTGTTTTAAGTTCCCCAAATTCTCAGTGCTCTATCTTGTCGTTTTCATCCTGAGCATCCTAACACTGGTCAGCCCATCCTGAACTGCAAGGGAAAAATTCTGACTTGTTACTGTGGACAATGTAAGGGGCTTGAAGCCCTGCTAGGCTGCAGACCGTTGTCGCCTGTGATAGAACCATGCTGTCTATTTCTCTTTCGTGGCTTGTATCTCCTTTGAGGAATTGTAGAGCCTTCAGAACTTGGGCAATATTGTTTACCTCACCAAAGGTCTGAGTGCTCTATGTTGGCGTTTACAACCTGAGATCTCAAAGACTTTTCAACCCTCCCAGTGGTAAGGAGAAAAACGGAACCTGTGATTGTAGACAGGATGAGACACTTTCTGTCTTGCTATTACGCAGACCAGAGCTTATCAGAAGATTGGTGCTGTCAATTTCTCTGTAGAGGCGTGTCACTTCTATGGCGAAGGATTAAACCCTCATTGCTTGGGGGCCTTAAAACTGTTCTAAAGTCCCCATGTTCTGAGTGCTCCATCTTTTCTTGTTTTTAAATTTATTTATTTGTTCATTTATTTTTTTTAGAAAACAATGTACACAGGGGTTACAATTACATGTGCAAGATAATGAGTACATTTTTTATAAAGTATTGTAACGTCGTCTTTGTTTCCCATTCCCACCTTTTCCCATCCTCCTCCTTTCCTCCCCCACAGTCCTCCCCTCTCCCATACCCCCACCAGTCACAAACCAATGTTGTAAAGTTCGTTTTGGACATAACGAATTGTCCATCGTATTTTTGCTATGGGTCCACCTGTATCCCTATTGAAACGAATTGTTTTCCCCCTTCCCCTCCACAACTTATACCGACATGAAATACAGTGAAACAGTTGTTATAAAATGGTGGAGAGACTTACAAAGTAAAAAAGAAATGATCTTATGAATGTGTCATAAACAATCGCTTGAAAACAAATAAAAAAAACTTTCGAATACATATATTAGGGTTCAGTTCATTAACATCACCTTATCTGACTTTCTCTGCTTTACTCAAACTTTCGTTTGCATGCTGAACTCGCTAACACTGGT
Organism: Dipodomys ordii; assembly: GCF_000151885.1. NCBI lineage: Eukaryota > Metazoa > Chordata > Mammalia > Rodentia > Heteromyidae > Dipodomys > Dipodomys ordii. The sequence goes on along the minus strand of NW_012285159.1, from coordinate 8,196 downwards.
CAGTTCTCCCAGAATTGGAAGACAAAATTGGACTGGTTCCTGTGGATGGACAGTATAAGTGGCTTTCAGCCAAGCTATTATGCAGACCGGAGAAACCTGGGTTAGAAAGAGGCAGTCTACTTGTATTTAGAGGCTTACCTCTCCTTTGAGGAAGATGTAGATCATTGAGAATTTGAGCCCTGAAAAACAATTTTGTTTTAAGGCGCCGAATTTCTGTGTTGCTCTATCTAGTCGTTTGCATCCTGTGCTCTCAAACACTTTTCAGCTCTCCCAGAATTGCAAGGAATATAATTGGACCTGTTATTGTTGACAGTATGTGGAACAGGATGTAGATTAGGGCTTAGTGAGAAAGGTCGGCGCTGTCCATATATCTTTGGAGGCTTGTCTCTCCATTTGGGGAAGGAGTAGAGCATCCTCACTTTGGGACCTTAAAACTGTTTTAAGGTCACCAATTTCGGAGTGCTCTCTAATGTCGTTTGCATCCTGAGCTGACTAACACAGATCAGCTCTCCCAAAATTGGATGAAACAAATTGGACTGGGCTCTGTGGACAGTGTGAGTGGCATTAAGCCCTGATGGATGCAGACCAGAGTAGCCTGGGCGAGAAAAATGCAGTCTATTTCTATTTAGCGGCTTTTCTCTCCTTTGCGGAAGGTGTAGAGCACTCAAAACTTGGGGACCTTAAAACAATTGTTTTAAGGTCCCCAAGTTTTGAGGGCTCTTTCTGGTTATTTGCATCCTGTGCTCCCAAAACCTCCTCAGCTCTCCCAAATATTTCAAAGAAATCTTTTGACCTATGGCTGATGATACAGAGAGGGCCTGTGAACCAAGCCAGGATGCACATAGGAGCTACTAGAGACTGAAATATGCTGTCTATTTCTCTTTTGTGTCTTGTCTCTTCATTATGGAAGGTGGAGAGTATCACAACTGAGGCGACAACAAACAGTTCTGTTTAAAGTTACCCAAGTTCTCAGGGCTCTATCTTGTCATTTTCATCCTGAGCTCCCTAACACTGCTGAGCAATCCCCGAATTGCAAGGAAAAAATTGGCACTGGTTAATGGGGACAGTGTGAGGAGGTTGAAGCCCTGCTAGGATGCAGACCGAAGATGCCTGGGATAGACCGATGCTGTCTAACTCTCCTTACTGCCCTGTATTACCGTTGGGGAATATGTAGAGCATTTGGATCCTGGTCACCGTCAAACAATAATGTTTTAAATCCCCGAAGTTCTGAGTGCTCTGTATACTTTTGTTTTGTCTTGTTTTGTTTTGTCGGTCGTGGGGCTTGAACTCTAGGCCTGGGCGTTGTCCCTCAGCTCTTCAAGTCAAGGCCAGCGCTCTACCTTGAGCTATAGTGCCACTTCCGGTTTTCTGGTGGTTTATTGGAGATAGGTGTCTCACCTTCTCTCCTGCCCGGGCTTGCTTGCAACCGTGTTCCTCAGATTTCCGGCTCCTGAGTAGATAGGATTACAGCTGTGAGCCACCAGTGCCTGGCTCTATCTTACTCTTTGCATCCTGAGTTCCTAAACACTTGTGACCTCTCTCAGAATTAAAAGAAAAAAATTTCACCTGTTATTTTAGACAGAATGAGGCACTTTCAATATAGCTAGGATGCAGAGCAAAGCTTCTTGGGAAAGCTGGGTGCTGTGAATTTCTCTCTGGAGGGGTGTCTCTTCCTTGGGGAAGGTGTAGAGCCCTCCTTCCCGGAGGGCCTTAAGACTGTTCTAGGGTCCCCATATTCTGAGTACTCTATCTTATCGTTTGTACCTGCGCTCTCTAACACTGGTCACTTCTTCCAGAATTGGAAGAACAAAGTTTGGACGGTTTACTGTGGATAGTGCAAGGGTCATTAAGCCCTGCTAAGATTCAGAGCACAGTTGACTCGGACAGATCATGCTTTCTATTTCTACTAAGTGGCTTGTCTTGCTTTCGGGAAAAGTTGAGAGCACTCAGAACTTGCAGACCTAAATACCATTATCTTTATGTTCTCCAAATTCTGAGTACTCTCTCTTGATGTTTGCATCCTGTGCTCCCAAACCCTCCACAGCTCTCTCAAATTTGAAAGTAAAACGGATTTTCCACGGGATGGTGACACCAAGAGGTGCTTTGACTCATGTCAGGGTGCACACAGGGGCTGCTAGTAACCGACTGATGTTGTCTATTTCTTTTCGGGGGTTGGTCTTTTCTTGGTCGACGGTATAAAGCATTCAGAACCTTGGCGCCATGAAACAATTTTGTTTTCAGTTCCCCAAATTCTCAGTGCTCTATCTTGTCGTTTTCATCCTGAGCATCCTAACACTGGTCAGCCCACCCTGAACTGCAAGGGAAAAATTCTGACTTGTTACTGTGGACAGTGTAAGGGGCTTGAAGCCCTGCTAGGCTGCAGACCGTTGTCCCCTGTGATAAAACCATCCTGTCTATTTCTCTTTCGTGGCTTGTATCTCCTTTGAGGAATTGTAGAGCCTTCATAACTTGGGCAATATTGTTTACCTCACCAAAGGTCTGAGTGCTCTATGTTGACGTTTACAACCTGAGATCTCAAAGACTTTTCAACCCTCCCAGTGGTAAGGAGAAAAACGGAACCTGTGATTGTAGACAGGATGAGACACTTTCTGTCTTGCTATTACGCAGACCAGAGCTTATCGGAAGATTGGTGCTGTCAATTTCTCTATAGAGGCGTGTCACTTCTATGGGGAAGGATTAAACCCTCATTGCTTGGGGGCTTTAAAACTGTTCTAAAGTCCCCATGTTCTGAGTGCTCCATCTTTTCTTGTTTTTAAATTTATTTATTTGTTCATTTATTTTTTTTAGAAAACAATGTACAGAGGGGTTACAATTACATGTGCAAGATAATGAGTACATTTTTTATAAAGTATTGTAACGTCGTCTTTGTTTCCCATTCCCACCTTTTACCATCCTCCTCCTTTCCTCCCCCACAGTCCTCCCCTCTCCCATACCCCCGCCACTCACAAACCAATGTTGTAAAGTTCGTTTTGGACATAACGAATTGTCCATCGTATTTTAGCTATGGGTCCACCTGTATCCCTATTGAAAGGAATTGTTTTCCCCCTTCCCCTCCACAAATTATACCGACATGAAATACAGTGAAACAGTTGTTATAAAATGGTGGAGAGACTTACAAAGTAAAAAAGAAATGATCTTATGAATGTGTCATAAACAATCGCTTGAAAACAAATAAAAAAACTTTCGAATACATATATTAGGGTTCAGTTCATTAACATCACCTTATCTGACTTTCTCTGCTTTACTCAAACTTTCGTTTGCATGCTGAACTCGCTAACACTGGTCAGTTCTCCCAGAATTGGAAGACAAAATTGGACTGGTTCCTGTGGATGGACAGTATAAGTGGCTTTCAGCCAAGCTATTATGAAGACCGGAGAAACCTGGGTTAGAAAGAGGCAGTCTACTTGTATTTAGAGGCTTACCTCTCCTTTGAGGAAGATGTAGATCATTGAGAATTTGAGCCCTGAAAAACAATTTTGTTTTAAGGCGCCGAATTTCTGTGTTGCTCTATCTAGTCGTTTGCATCCTGTGCTCTCAAACACTTTTCAGCTCTCCCAGAATTGCAAGGAATATAATTGGACCTGTTATTGTTGACAGTATGTGGAACAGGATGTAGATTAGGGCTTAGTGAGAAAGGTCGGCGCTGTCCATATATCTTTGGAGGCTTGTCTCTCCATTGGGGAAGGAGTAGAGCATCCTCACTTTGGGACCTTAAAACTGTTTTAAGGTCACCAATTTCGGAGTGCTCTCTAATGTCGTTTGCATCCTGAGCTGACTAACACAGATCAGCTCTCCCAAAATTGGATGAAACAAATTGGACTGGGCTCTGTGGACAGTGTGAGTGGCATTAAGCCCTGATGGATGCAGACCAGAGTTGCCTGGGCGAGAAAAATGCAGTCTATTTCTATTTAGCGGCTTTTCTCTCCTTTGGGGAAGGTGTAGAGCACTCAAAACTTGGGGACCTTAAAACAATAAGGTCCCCAAGTTTTGAGTGCTCTTTCTTGTTATTTGCATCCTGTGCTCCCAAAACCTCCTCAGCTCTCCCAAATATTTCAAAGAAATCTTTTGACCTATGGCTGATGATACAGAGAGGGCCTGTGAACCAAGCCAGGATGCACATAGGAGCTACTAGAGACTGAAATATGCTGTCTATTTCTCTTTTGTGTCTTGTCTCGTCATTATGGAAGGTGGAGAGTATTCACAACTGAGGCGACAACAAACAGTTCTGTTTTAAGGTACCCAAGTTCTCAGGGCTCTATCTTGTCGTTTTCATCCTGAGCTCCCTAACACTGCTGAGCAATCCCAGAATTGCAAGGAAAAAATTGGCACTGGTTAATGGGGACAGTGTGAGGAGGTTGAAGCCCTGCTAGGATGCAGACCGAAGATGCCTGGGATTGACCGATGCTGTCTAACTCTCCTTACTGCCCTGTATTACCGTTGGGGAATATGTAGAGCATTTGGATCCTGGTCACCGTCAAACAATAATGTTTTAAATCCCCGAAGTTCTGAGTGCTCTGTATACTTTTGTTTTGTCTTGTTTTGTTTTGTCGGCCGTGGGGCTTGAACTCTAGGCCTGGGCGTTGTCCCTCAGCTCTTCAAGTCAAGGCCAGCGCTCTACCTTGAGCTATAGCGCAACTTCCGGTTTTCTGGTGGTTTATTGGAGATAGGTGTCTCACCTTCTCTCCTGCCCGGGCTTGCTTGCAACCGTGTTCCTCAGATTTCCGGCTCCTGAGTAGATAGGATTACAGCTGTGAGCCACCAGTGCCTGGCTCTATCTTACTCTTTGCATCCTGAGTTCCTAAACACTTGTGACCTCTCTCAGAATTAAAAGAAAAAAATTTCACCTGTTATTTTAGACAGAATGAGGCACTTTCAATATAGCTAGGATGCAGAGCAAAGCTTCTTGGGAAAGCTGGGTGCTGTGAATTTCTCTCTGGAGGGGTGTCTCTTCCTTGGGGAAGGTGTAGAACCCTCCTTCCCGGAGGGCCTTAAGACTGTTCTAGGGTCCCCATATTCTGAGTACGCAATCTTATCGTTTGTACCTGCGCTCTCTAACACTGGTCACTTCTTCCAGAATTGGAAGAACAAAGTTTGGACGGTTTACTGTGGATAGTGCAAGGGTCATTAAGCCCTGCTAAGATTCAGAGCACAGTTGACTCGGACAGATCATGCTTTCTATTTCTACTAAGTGGCTTGTCTCGCTTTCGGGAAAAGTTGAGAGCACTCAGAACTTGCAGACCTTAATACAATTTTCTTTATGTTCTCCAAATTCTGAGTACTCTCTCTTGTTGTTTGCATCCTGTGCTCCCAAACCCTCCACAGCTCTCTCAAATTTGAAAGTAAAATGGATTGTCCAGGGGATGGTGACACCAAGAGGTGCTTTGACTCATGTCAGGGTGCGCACAGGGGCTGCTAGTAACCGACTGATGTTGTCTATTTCTTTTCGGGGGTTGGTCTTTTCTTGGTCGACGGTATAGAGCATTCAGAACCTTGGCGCCATGAAACAATTTTGTTTTAAGTTCCCCAAATTCTCAGTGCTCTATCTTGTCGTTTTCATCCTGAGCATCCTAACACTGGTCAGCTCACCCTGAACTTCAACGGAAAAATTCTGACTTGTTACTGTGGACAGTGTAAGGGGCTTGAAGCCCTGCTAGCCTGCAGACCGTTGTCGCCTGTGATAGAACCATGCTGTCTATTTCTCTTTCGTGGCTTGTATCTCCTTTGAGGAATTGTAGAGCCTTCAGAACTTGGGCAATATTGTTTACCTCACCAAAGGTCTGAGTGCTCTATGTTGGCGTTTACAACCTGAGATCTCAAAGACTTTTCAACCCTCCCAGTGGTAAGGAGAAAAACGGAACCTGTGATTGTAGACAGGATGAGACACTTTCTGTCTTGCTATTACGCAGACCAGAGCTTATCGGAAGATTGGTGCTGTCAATTTCTCTATAGAGGCGTGTCACTTCTATGGGGAAGGATTAAACCCTCATTGCTTGGGGGCCTTAAAACTGTTTTAAACTCCCCATGTTCTGAGTGCTCCATCTTTTCTTGTTTTTAAATTTATTTATTTGTTCATTTATTTTTTTAAGAAAACAATGTACAGCGAGGTTACAATTACATGTGCAAGATAATGAGTACATTTTTTATAAAGTATTGTAACGTCGCCTTTGTTTCCCATTCCCACCTTTTCCCATCCTCCTCCTTTCCTCCCCCACAGTCCTCCCCTCTGGCATACCCCCACCACTCACAAACCAATGTTGTAAAGTTCGTTTTGGACATAACGAATTGTCCATCGTATTTTTGCTATGGGTCCACCTGTATCCCTATTGAAACGAATTGTTTTCCCCCTTCCCCTCCACAAATTATACCGACATGAAATACAGTGAAACAGTTGTTATAAAATGGTGGAGAGACTTACAAAGTAAAAAAGAAATGATCTTATGAATGTGTCATAAACAATCGCTTCAAAACAAATAAAAAAACTTTCGAATACATATATTAGGGTTCAGTTCATTAACATCACCTTATGTGACTTTCTCTGCTTTACTCAAACTTTCGTTTGCATGCTGAACTCGCTAACACTCGTCAGTTCTCCCAGAATTGGAAGACAAAATTGGACTGGTTCCTGTGGATGGACAGTATAAGTGGCTTTCAGCCTAGCTATTATGCAGACCGGAGAAACCTGGGTTAGAAAGAGGCAGTCTACTTGTATTTAGAGGCTTACCTCTCCTTTGAGGAAGATGTAGATCATTGAGAATTTGAGCCCTGAAAAACAATTTTGTTTTAAGGCGCCGAATTTCTGTGTTGCTCTATCTAGTCGTTTGCATCCTGTGCTCTCAAACACTTTTCAGCTCTCCCAGAATTGCAAGGAATATAATTGGACCTGTTATTGTTGACAGTATGTGGAACAGGATGTAGATTAGGGCTTAGTGAGAAAGGTCGGCGCTGTCCATATATCTTTGGAGGCTTGTCTCTCCATTGGGGAAGGAGTAGAGCATCCTCACTTTGGGACCTTAAAACTGTTTTAAGGTCACCAATTTCGGAGTGCTCTCTAATGTCGTTTGCATCCTGAGCTGACTAACACAGATCAGCTCTCCCAAAATTGGATGAAACAAATTGGACTGGGCTCTGTGGACAGTGTGAGTGGCATTAAGCCCTGATGGATGCAGACCAGAGTTGCCTGGGCGAGAAAAATGCAGTCTATTTCTATTTAGCGGCTTTTCTCTCCTTTGGGGAAGGTGTAGAGCACTCAAAACTTGGGGACCTTAAAACAATTTTAAGGTCCCCAAGTTTTGAGTGCTCTTTCTTGTTATTTGCATCCTGTGCTCCCAAAACCTCCTCAGCTCTCCCAAATATTTCAAAGAAATCTTTTGACCTATGGCTGATGATACAGAGAGGGCCTGTGAACCAAGCCAGGATGCACATAGGAGCTACTAGAGACTGAAATATGCTGTCTATTTCTCTTTTGTGTCTTGTCTCTTCATTATGGAAGGTGGAGAGTATTCACAACTGAGGCAACAAAACAGTTCTGTTATAAGGGACCCAAGTTCTCAGGGCTCTATCTTGTCGTTTTCATCCTGAGCTCCCTAACACTGCTGAGCAATCCCAGAATTGCAAGGAAAAAATTGGCACTGGTTAATGGGGACAGTGTGAGGAGGTTGAAGCCCTGCTAGGATGCAGACCGAAGATGCCTGGGATAGACCGATGCTGTCTAACTCTCCTTACTGCCCTGTATTACCGTTGGGGAATATGTAGAGCATTTGGATCCTGGTCACCGTCAAACAATAATGTTTTAAATCCCCGAAGTTCTGAGTGCTCTGTATACTTTTGTTTTGTCTTGTTTGTTTTGTCGGTCGTGGGGCTTGAACTGTAGGCCTGGGCATTGTCCCTCAGCTGTTCACGTCAAGGCCAGCGCTATACCTTGAGCTATAGCACAACTTCCGGTTTTATGGTGGTTTATTGGAGATAGGTGTCTCAGCTTCTCTCCTGCCCGGGCTTGCTTGCAACCGTGTTCCTCAGATTTCCGGCTCCTGAGTAGATAGGATTACAGCTGTGAGCCACCAGTGCCGGGCTCTATCTTACTCTCAGCATCCTGAGCTCCTAAACACTTGTGACCTCTCTCAGAATTAAAAGAAACAAAATTTCACCTGTCATTTTAGACCGAATGAGGCACTTCAA
>NW_012285158.1:0-2518 GCF_000151885.1 Dipodomys ordii | reverse complement strand
AGTTGTGAATACTAGGACTTGAACTCAGGTCCTTTGGCTGTTAACCTGGATTTTTTGTTCAAGGCTGGCACGCTTACCATTCCAGTCACTGGTCCATTTGTGGCTTTTTCCAGGCTAACTGAAATAAGAATCTCTTGGGTTTCTCTGCCTACACTGGCTTCAAACTGCATTTCTGGTATCAGCCTCCCAAAAGGCTAGAATTACAGGTGTGTGTGAGCAACTGGTGCATGGCCTCCCACTGCCACTTTAAAAGGGCAGCTTTTAGCTGTAAAAGAACAATTCTTGATTGAAAACTGGGTATCAGCGTGATTTGTGCAGATCTGGAGGCTCCTGATGGGAGGAATGGCCTTCCCCTGGGAAGGATCACAGCACTACATTAACCAAGTAGATTGATGAAATGTTCCCAGACAACACTCCAGATACTCTGAGTAGAACAACATCCAAACCACAGGTCCTTAAGACATTGTCTGAAACAATTTTTTAACGAAGGTACTCACAGACACGCCTCCCATAATCTTGGGAAAAATAACAGTACAGCAGCCTTCTGGATCGTGTCTGGGGGTATAGGGTGATTTGAACCAAACCTTTTCATTAGCCCAAACCACATCACAAAGAGGCATTATGGATGCTCCTACTCCAATGGCTGGGCCCTTTACTGCTACAATATTAGGCTTCTTAAATTGAATTAAAGTATTCACCAAGTTTCTAAAGTTAAAAAAGTAAATGGGGAACAGGTAAAAACATTGCATGTGTGAGCAGATGACAAAAATCTATTCTAGATTGCAAGTTGCCAACAGAAAATGTGCTAATCATAAAAACTAAGATTTTTTTAAAGCCTCCTCCAAGAAAATGTAATCTGTCGATCTACTTGCTGCAGGTTGTAAAGGCTTACCTACAGCCTGGATATCACACAGGGTTGACTGCTGCCACCGGTTGTAGGTGACATAGCCAGAACTGCTTTGGTATTTACAGTGCCTCTAGGACAGTCTGATCATTATATGTAGCATTTCCAACTTTCTTTCTTTGAAGATCCAAGCATCATACTGACTTTAGGGAGTTCTTGTGTCCAAGAAAGGGAAAATTTAGAGTGAACTTAGCACCAAGATTGTCTGGTACTGACTGAAGGGTTATTGACTAAGGGATAAAACCTGCCCCTGCTAGGAGCCTTTACACATTGAATCTGGGAACAACAGGTATTTTCTAAGGTCTTATAAACTGGACTAAATTAACTTAGGGATATGGAGCTAGACTAATTTAAGACATGAGGTTGGAAAGAAAGATCAGCAAGCATCCCGATGCCGGTATCCCATTATGTGTTGGTGGATGCTACCGCCACATGAGATTGGAGAGCAAAGCAGCCATGGGGGGAGGTGGTCTAAGCAGGGGACATGATCTTGCCATAAGGCGCAGCCAATGATTTGCTGGAGTTTATTTTTACAGGCTTTGTAGTTCCAGGGAGGTTGGTGCTATACTATATAGGGAATAAGTTTCTTCCTCAGCCTCCTCCCATAAAGCTGATTCTGTTTTCAAAGGTGGTTTCTTGTTCTGATTTCACACTGTAGAGCAAAGCATAAATTTATACCTACCTACATAAAAAGTTATTCTTTTTATGTAGTTGGAGTCTGACCATTGAAGAAAAATTACAACTTTTCATACACAGAGTTCTAAGCAAGGGCTTGACTGACAACAGTCATTGAGACACTTCCTACTAGTTCTCCATCCTCTGAACACTATCAAGATGGAATATAGCACTGCCTCTCCCCTTACCCCACACTCCCCACAAGTACTGAGGATTGAACTCAGCGTTTTCTGTTTAGTTGACTGGCACTTGACTATTTGAATCACTTTCAGTCCTGTTTTTACTAATCACTTGGAGGCTCAATTTTAACAGACTTTTCTAATTGACCTGGTCAAGATCCTATGGATGGATTTTCGACTTTTGAGTAGCTAGGATTACAGATGTAAGCCATCTGCCTCCTGCTAGATTATATTGTAATGAGGGAGGTTGGTAGGTTTGTAAAGAACACAGGAGAACAGGGCTTGCAGATGCAGATTCCAGCAACTGGTGTGAGGTGTAGTCTATTAGGTGAGGCTGACCTCATCGCAGCCTTGCCATTTGCCCCCAAGGTCAGTAATGTTTTTGTGCTATGCGAGAATTGATTCCTTTAAATGAGCAAGCTACACTAATTTCTCATGATTTTAAATGAGATGTCCCAAGGCATTGTTAGAATGCTCACACTGGGGTTTAATGATAAAACTGTTGTACATAAACACATAAGAATCAAAAACTGTCCACTATTCCATGCTTATCCCATGATATATTTGTACCTATATAAAAAATTTAGGTCTCAAAAATCTATGAAGAAAATCAGTATCAGGGTTTCAATGGGATTGATATATTGTTTTAAAGCTGCAATTTGTATTTTTCCTGGAATAATAATAATGCCAGATGAAATTATGTCTGTGTCTCAGAGATCCATGCTAAATTAACCAGCAGCCTTGCTCAGAGGAAGGGTGC
>NW_012285157.1:0-9931 GCF_000151885.1 Dipodomys ordii | reverse complement strand
TCATAACATGTTCCTGAAATAAGGATTCTTTAGTGAAAGAATTACGTCATTTAATTGTTAGCAAGTCAACTTCTTCAGTAATAACTCACAATGAGCTTAAAGATCTACCCTTAATTTGGTCGGGCCAGGTGCACACAGCATAGTAAAATGGACAAAACAGCATTTCAATGTCTGGTGGAGCTCTATGGGACCTACCCCCATATTATCATGTGCTTAACATGGTCCTCACATGTGAGGGCAGAATACCTTCTTGTCCTTGTGGGACTCTTGGATTTCAGGGAAGCAGGAGGATGAAACTGAGCCCAAACCTTAAACTTCTCAGTTTGCTGGCCAAGTTTCAGAAAAACTTAATAATCTGCCCAAGGAAGGTAAGTCAGGCTACAGGTGAAGAAAAGACAGGAGCCTAAAACTTGGCATGGAATTTCTGAGAAGACACCTTTATACTAAGAATTATGGCTTTTAGAAATGGCTCAGGATTGTTTGTGGTCAGAGAGTGTGGGCATGCAGGCCAATGAGGGGACTGGCAACTTTTTACACTATCATCCTATAGTGACAAAAAGAGGAAAATAACCCCAAATGGGGCTGCACTGGGCATTTACTTGATGTCAAAGTATTGGGTCTGAACAGTACTGGTTGTGAACCTGGACTGCTAGGCATAGGGTGTTGGATGTGAATTGAGTTATAAATGGAGGGATGGATTGATGGAAAGTGTTATCAATTGCAACAGTACATTCACATCTACCAGGGATCTCTCATAAAGTGACAGTACACTCAACTTTATGAACCCATTGACACTGGTCATTCTTGGTTGCTGGCCAATCACTTCCTGCCTTATCAGACAACACACCAAGTGGCCATGGTTTGGTGGGCACAGAGGGCTAGCATATAAAGGTCAGTGAATGCCTGGCAAGTTAGCAGGGTGTACCAAGGTTTAGCCACCCTGCACTGCTCATTCTCATGGTTCTCAGCCTGTTAGCTCCTTGTGGAAAACTCACTGCTCCAATGGGAACAGGTGCTGCATTCCAGGCCTCCCTGTCTTGCCCTCCAGGTATCAGAAGTCCTCAAAAGGCTGTTCTGAAGTTGTCAGGGCCTAATGCAGGCAAAGCTCAAGTGTTGTAAGCTCCAATTCATAGCAATGATAGAGTGCTGCAGATCTCTGTAATGTGTTATGCCTCCAAGGGAAGGAGGCCCATTGGTACATGGTGCAAGGGGGCTTGCTGATCCTCCCTGCCCAACAGCAGCTATTCTGGCTTGAGCAGCACAAAGGGATGGGGCATGAGGCACCCTGGGGACAAGCACCCACCAGTAGAAGGGTTGCTAGGGCAGGTACATCTACAGAGAACAGTGCCAGTACTGGGGGGCTGTGTGCTTTTTTTAACTTCTCCACATTTCAGTTTTCAAAAACAACTTAGACTTTAGAGTAAGTTTCCACCTATGGAAAATTTACACAAGTGTTTCCTGTACTACCCCAACTCTCCCTAGATGCACATGTCATAATCAAATCCAGAACATTTCCATTGAAGTCATATTAGTCACTAAATACAAACCCCATGCTAACCTCACCATTGCCTCCCTCTGCCCTTCTCTCACTCAGGAGTCTGTCTGGTCCTGCAGATCCCTTCTCTCTTTCCCTTTGAGGAACAAAAGTGCCCACCAAACTTCCATGCTTTGACATCGTGAGAGGTTCCACTCACCATTTGCTCTCTTGGTAGGCATAGATTGAGGGATGTGGAAGGACTCTTCCTCCTTGCCAGGAGTCCACAGAGAAACAGATGCTACAGCCATCTCTGTGAATCACACTGGGACACCGAGGTCCCCAAGCTTACACTTGTCCATGGTACTCCTGTTAGAAATCAGAGTCTTGGACTTGGTAGGTAGGTGAGCTATACTACTATTTTGTGCTGGTCATTTTTCAGTTGTGGTCTTGCTTCCTATACAGATACAATATAGGGCCTGGACTCACCTATTTTAGGCTTCCTATTGTAGTGAAGTTGATATGCATCCCTAGCTTAAGAGGAGATGTCACCCACCTTTTGGCCTGGGCTGGTCCTGAATAATGATAGTCCACATCTCAGCATCCTAAATAGTTAGGGTTGCACAGGCCACTCCCAGCTCCAATGTTCCTTCCTTCTCAACCCTACCCACTCAGCAGTGACTGACAGCTCTCTCTCCTCAGTTACTCTTACCCTCTGATATTTCAGAGAGGAGACACACATTTTCTTCTTCATTGTCCCAAGACTGCTTGATATTGTACTGTCTATCTCCTCTCATTCTAGGCTCCCTAAGGAAGTGATACCCCCGGATCCTGGATGTTTCTGCATGAGGAAGTAGGTCCCAGTGACACAGAGGTAAACATAGTTATGAACCCCAAAAGGAGGTCCTGCTACTCCAGCTGTGGGCTCTCAGTTCCTTCTGCAACTCCCTCAGCTACAGTCATTCTCCATGATATAGTGGTCTTCCAGCACTCCCCACATTGATGGGTATGAAGACAGCATCATGATAATTGGCCAGGTCAAACTATGGGCACTCAGTGATGGAGTTAAAGGAGTTTCACTTGTTCCCCTATCCAATCTGACATCCAGTCCCTCCCTTCAACAGAGTATAATCTCTGTGGATGCCCTTCTCTACCAATTCTCTGTCTCTCTCTAGAACTAAGGAACAGGTGTATGTAATTGAGAAAATGCAAATACAATCTCTCATCATGATTGAGCTAATTTCAATAGGGAAAAAATGAACCACAAATTTATACTGAACCCATCTCCCCACTTCTTTTATTTGTGCAAGTTTGATCCCTAATTGCTTTTGTGTGTTTGTTGTCAGAGGTGTATAGGTACAGTTGCGGGGGGGGGGGGAGTTGTGAATACTAGGACTTGAACTCAGGTCCTTTGGCTGTTAACCTGGATTTTTTGTTCAAGGCTGGCACGCTTACCATTCCAGTCACTGGTCCATTTGTGGCTTTTTCCAGGCTAACTGAAATAAGAATCTCTTGGGTTTCTCTGCCTACACTGGCTTCAAACTGCATTTCTGGTATCAGCCTCCCAAAAGGCTAGAATTACAGGTGTGTGTGAGCAACTGGTGCATGGCCTCCCACTACCACTTTAAAAGAGCAGCTTTTAGCTGTAAAAGAACAATTCTTGATTGAAAACTGGGTATCAGCGTGATTTGTGCAGATCTGGAGGCTCCTGATGGGAGGAATGGCCTTCCCCTGGGAAGGATCACAGCACTACATTAACCAAGTAGATTGATGAAATGTTCCCAGACAACACTCCAGATACTCTGAGTAGAACAACATCCAAACCACAGGTCCTTAAGACATTGTCTGAAACAATTTTTTAACGAAGGTACTCACAGACACGCCTCCCATAATCTTGGGAAAAATAACAGTACAGCAGCCTTCTGGATCGTGTCCGGGGGTATAGGGTGATTGGAACCAAACCTTTTCATTAGCCCAAACCACATCACAAAGAGGCATTATGGATGCTCCTACTCCAATGGCTGGGCCCTTTACTGCTACAATATTAGGCTTCTTAAATTGAATTAAAGTATTCACCAAGTTTCTAAAGTTAAAAAAGTAAATGGGGAACAGGTAAAAACATTGCATGTGTGAGCAGATGACAAAAATCTATTCTAGATTGCAAGTTGCCAAACAGAAAATGTGCTAATCATAAAAACTAAGATTTTTTTAAAAGCCTCCTCCAAGAAAATGTAATCTGTCGATCTACTTGCTGCAGGTTGTAAAGGCTTACCTACATCCTGGATATCACACAGGGTTGACTGCTGCCACCGGTTGTAGGTGACATAGCCAGAACTGCTTTGGTATTTACAGTGCCTCTAGGACAGTCTGATCATTATATGTAGCATTTCCAACTTTCTCTCTTTGAAGATCCAAGGATCATACTGACTTTAGGGAGTTCTTGTGTCCAAGAAAGGGAAAATTTAGAGTGAACTTAGCACCAAGATTGTCTGGTACTGACTGAAGGGTTATTGACTAAGGGATAAAACCTGCCCCTGCTAGGAGACTTTACACATTGAATCTGGGAACAACAGGTATTTTCTAAGGTCTTATAAACTGGACTAAATTAACTTAGGGGTATGGAGCTAGACTAATTTAAGACATGAGGTTGGAAAGAAAGATCAGCAAGCATCCCGATGCCGGTACCCCATTATGTGTTGGTGGATGCTACCGCCACATGAGATTGGAGAGCAAAGCAGCCATGGGGGGAGGTGGTCTAAGCAGGGGACATGATCTTGCCATAAGGCGCAGCCAATGATTTGCTGGAGTTTATTTTTACAGGCTTTGTAGTTCCAGGGAGGTTGGTGCTATACTATATAGGGAATAAGCTTCTTCCTCAGCCTCCTCCCATAAAGCTGATTCTGCTTTCAAAGGTGGTTTCTTGTTCTGATTTCACACAGTAGAGCAAAGCATAAATTTATACCTACCTACATAAAAAGTTATTCTTTTTATGTAGTTTGAGTCTGACCATTGAAGAAAAATTACAACTTTTCATACACAGAGTTCTAAGCAAGGGCTTGACTGACAACAGTCATTGAGACACTTCCTACTAGTTCTCCATCCTCTGAACACTATCAAAATGGAATATAGCACTGCCTCTCCCCTTACCCCCCACTCCCCACAAGTCCTGAGGGTTGAACTCAGCGTTTTCTGTTTAGTTGACTGGCACTTGTCTATTTGAATCACTTTCAGTCCTGTTTTTACTAATCACTTGGAGGCTCAATTTTAACAGACTTTTCGAATTGACCTGGTCAAGATCGTATGGATGGATTTTCGACTTTTGAGTAGCTAGGATTACAGATGTAAGCCATCTGCCTCCTGCTAGATTATATTGTAATGAGGGAGGTTGGGAGGTTTGTAAAGAACACAGGAGAACAGGGCTTGCAGATGCAGATTCCAGCAACTGGTGTGAGGTGTAGTCTATTAGGTGAGGCTGACCTCATCGCAGCCTTGCCATTTGCCCCCAAGGTCAGTAATGTTTTTGTGCTATGCGAGAATTGATTCCTTTAAATGAGCAAGCTACACTAATTTCTCATGATTCTAAATGAGATGTCCCAAGGCATTGTTAGAATGCTCACACTGGGGTTTAATGATAAAACTGTTGTACATAAACACATAAGAATCAAAAACTGTCCACTATTCCATGCTTATCCCATGATATATTTGTACCTATATAAAAAATTTTGGTCTCAAAAATCTATGAAGAAAATCAGTATCAGGGTTTCAATGGGATTGATGTATTGTTTTAAAGCTGCAATTTCTATTTTTCCTGGAATAATAATAATGCCAGATGAAATTATGTCTGTGTCTCAGAGATCCATGCTAAATTAACCAGCAGCCTTGCTCAGAGGAAGGGTGCCATGATGCTGTGTGAATTCTTTTTGTAAACATGAGTTGAACAGAAACTCAGTTTTTTAAAACACAGCCACCCATCAAAGATTTGTAGAAATGACCTGTCAGGAGAGACTTCCCCAGGCCAAAAAGCTATAGAATCATGAACTACAAAATTCCAGCTGCAGTGTGTCTTGTGGTAGGAGATCATGATGGACCTAAAGAGGAAAATGTGTACAACTTTTTTTAAGTATACATAAGATTTTGTTTGCTAACCATGGTTCTTGAACATAGGGCCTGGGCATGTCTCTGAGCCTCTTTGTGCTCAAGGCTAGTGTTCTAGCAACTGAGTTCCAACAATACTTCCAGTTTTTTCTGAGTAGTTTATTGGAGATAAGAGTTTCATGAACTTTTTTGTCTTGGCTGGCTTCAAACTGCAGTCCTCAGATTTCAGACCCCTGAGTAGCTAGGATTACAGGCATGAACTAGCTGGTTCCTGGTTTTTATATATAACTTTTTAAACTTACAATTAAAGCCCATAAACATTAAAAGATGTGTAATGCAGCATACTCAATTAGTATTTATTCCCACTGGATCATCTGTGAACTGAGTTAAAGATTTGCCACAAAGTTAGTTTTTGAAGACAGAATTCCTTCTGAGAAGACACTTGAGAAGGTCAGATATTAAGTCAGACCATCATAGAAGGGAGTAGCAATTGTCTAGGAAATCCAGGCAACAAGATCTGAATTAGGTAGTGTGTTGCCTTGCTCAGCATACTCAGCTTTATTATCTGAAAGAGGAAGGATTGAGTGGGAAGAGGTCATGTTCCTGGGGCAGTTTATGGGTTTGTTTTGCTCTCTCTCCAAATTCTCTAATATAGGACTGCTGAGTAATAGCCTCTTCCTTTGAAAACTTCCCACATTATCTCACTGTATCAGGAGTGGATACCTCACTTCTGTGCAGAGGAGCTTGCTTTTGGGTCCTTCAGACTCATGCAGACACCAAAAGCCCAATGCTATAATTGGAACCCAAGCTACTCAGTTTTATCAATGATGTACGGGCTGTTTCATGACAATGAATCTGCAAACTGACCGTCATCAATTCCAATAGTGGAAATAGCAGCCCCAGACAGTGGACAATGAAAGATATTAGTTGATCTCCATTCTCACTTCCCTTCCCTTCCATTCTGGATATTTCCCACAATGAGGATCCTAGCGTCAAAAATTTTAAGGAATTTGAAACATGACACCACAGAAACAAGCAAAAAATATACATAGAAAAATTGTTTTGTGTAATGTCCCTCTTAGGCATATAAAGTTAATTTAAATAAAGTGAGTAAGAAAGAAAAAGGTTTTAAGTAAAACTGCTCTAAATAAGTACTTTTTCTGATTCTCCCATATTCCATTAAGAAAAATGCTCATGACAAAAATAGATTCACTCAAAGCAGCAGCAATGCAGGTTTGGCAGAAGCACAATGTCTCTGTTTCCTATAATATCAGCTGAGCCTTCTGTGGGAGCCAGGAGAAGAACATGGCAGTGGGAGGTTGGTAGAAGAAGTAGGAGTGAGGATGTGATGAAAACATGCATCTAAAATCACCTAAAATTGCAAGAGATGCGGTTTCTGCTTAAATGTGTGTATCTATCTTTTCTCTTTTTCTAATCCCAGTACTACAAAGCCTCAGGCTCTGTCAAGGTCAGAGACTGGACAGTGGAGGAGGGAACGGCTGGAGAATAGCAGGAGTGGTGAGAGAAGTTCCAAGATGCACAGGAGAGGACACAGGTGGTCTCACAGAAAATGTAAAAAGTCACCAGAGAAGACAATGGTGTGTGTGCGTGTGTGTGTGCACGCGCGTGCGTGCGTGCATGTAGAAAGTGAGGCTTAAAATCATGCAACATATCCTGAATTATGGTTCAACAATGATCAGTGTCCACACATTGATATGAGGTTCTGATAGTCTAGAGCAGAATTATGTCCACTGATTAAGGCTTATAATTTCAAGTCAGGCAAGAAGGCACTGCCTTCTAGTACTATACTACAAAACTCCAATTAGTGAACCCAGAATAACAATGGGATTACAGCATTTCAAACCAAACACTTCTGGCTAGGTCATTCATGCCTGCAATCCCAGCTCTGAGGGCGGTATATGTGAGGGAAGAGCAATGCCCAAAAATTACTTAAAATACTTAAAACAAGAAGGGGGCTGGAGGTGTGGTAGAGTGCATGCCTAGCATGTATGAGGCTTTGAGTTCAATCAAACCATGAACTACCAAAAGAACCCCAACAAATGTAAGATGTGCTCATTAGCTGGATTCAGACACCTATGCAAAGAAGCCAAAAATGTATGGCTTCGTTCTTCACTATAAGAAATATTTAGAGTGGGGCTGGGAAGGTGGCTCAGTGGTAGAGCGCTTGCCTTGCATGCATGAGGCCCTGGGTTCGATTCCTCAGCACCACATAAGCCAAAAGAAAAAAGCTGGAAGTGGCACTGTGGCTCAAGTGGTACAGTGTTAGCCTTGAGCAGAAGAGCTGAGGGACAGCGCCCAGGCCCAGAGTTCAGGCCCCACAATCAGACCGCCCCCAAAAAAAGAAATATTTAGAATTCTGTGAAGATATGAGATGTGTACAACACAAGTACCATGCAGCTGTACATTACCTATATAGCACTCTTAGTCAACATGCCTGAGCAGTTGCTGTGTTTCACTTAGCCTCAAAATCAGTTATTGGCCTCTAAAATCAGTTATTGGCCTCTGATAAGCAGTCATTTAAGTCAGACTCATAGAAAGAGCAGATGAGTTAATTGAGTAACTGAGTTAAATGACAGACATCTGGAAACAACCTGCTCAAGCTGTGCACAAAGGAAAAGAACCAACACTTGAACTTAAAATTTGGTCATGTCCAGTGCAAGTTGAGATGTATGCAATCGTGGAGCTTTCCTGGCCATTGCAAGCTGCCTTTTCAGATACTAGTCAATGTGCATGCATTGAAAGCCCCCTTGCTGTGTGCTCTGCCACAGCACTAAGACCATCAGTGTTGTAGGATGACAAGGAAATTCCTCACAGGAGAGAACATGGCCATTGTTATCTTGCACAAATAAGAAACCTGTCAAGCTGGGCACCAATGGCCCCTGACTGTGAACCTAGCTACTCAGGATGCAGAGATCTGAGTATGGCAGTTAAAAAACAGCCTGGACAGGAAAGCCCTTGAGATACTTATCTCCAATAAACCACCAGGAAACTGGTAGTGGCACTATGGCTCAAGTGATAGAGAGCTAGCCTTGAGCTGAAGAACTGAGAGATAGTTCATAGGCCTAGAGTTCAAGACCCATGGCCAGGAAAAGAACAAAAAAAAAAGAAAGATGAAAGAAAGAGAGAAAGGAACAAAGAGATAAAGAAAGAAATAGAGAGAGAGAGAGAAAGAAACAAGGAAACAAAGAAAAGAAACAAAAATACAAAGAAAGAAAAAAACAAAGAAAGAACGAGAAAATTGAAAAACAGAAAGAAACCTGTCAAGATGAGAGTTTTGGCAAAGTTCCAGCCTCTGCAGTTGAAGACATCCTGACATGGGAGATGGCCCAAGGACAGAGGAACTGTTACCTTCTCCTAGTAAGAGCCAAAGCTCCCACTGGGCACATACAACTAGCATGGAGCAGATGCCCATCACATGCATACTGCCCCATGTCAGTGTGGCCAGAGTGATTAGCAGCCAAGCTGCTAAGTCCCCTCCAATTCCCACCTCCTGGGCACATTGTGGGCCAGCTCAGAAGGAGGTTTCAGAAGAGCATAAAGAGCCACGCAGCAAAGCAGTGGTGCAGAAGCACAAACCACATGTCTCTCTCCTCTGAGTTATTCTCAGATGATTTTGTGGATAACAAGATGTGGGTGAAGCTGTCTTGCTTCCTGAAAATATCTCTGTATCCATAGGCACTCTTTGTCTGCCTCACACTGAAAGGCAAACACTTGTCCAAAGGCTGGTCTCCTCTGTCGCCAATATATTTCCTTTTCCCAGCCATCACTCCTTAACAGACATCTGTATGTTGGCTGATAGCACATCCATGAATGGAGATGTACCTACCAGTGGTTTGAAATCACGTTGGTCCGTGATTTCCTATCACCAGTTCTCTTCCACTGTCACCTCAGAATTAGACCAGAAGCTGGTCGAAGTTCCAGGATTTATCAACACAACGATGTCAATATCAGAACCTTGTCAAATTCTACTTCAAAATGCCTTTAAGTTTCAATCTATGTCTGACAGAAAATCCACCCCATACTTTTTTTGGTCTAGGATATGTACAGCTATAAACTGGGAGACTTTTAGAGAATGAGATTAGAGAGAATGGGTCTCCTGGACAGGATCTGCTATAGGTATGACAAGGTGGAAGGAAAAAGGAAACAGCATAAGGAAATATGATTAACAAGGCCAAAGTGGTTAAAAGAAATCTCTCCAATGCAAGAAGGTCCTTTTGACAATCCTGTTCTTGTTGAGCCATGGCTGGTATGGTGGTGCCACTTTAGACTCTGGTCCCATTAGGGCAACATACATGTCACGGCTTCTTCCTTCGATGGCCTAGGCTCTCTACCAGAGGTTGA
>NW_012285156.1:0-78855 GCF_000151885.1 Dipodomys ordii | reverse complement strand
TAAACCCTCATTGCTTGGGGGCCTTAAAAGTGTTCTAAAGTCCCATGTTCTGAGTGCTCCATCTTTTCTTGTTTTTAAATTTATTTATTTGTTCATTTATTTTTTTTAGAAAACAATGTACAGAGGGGTTACGATTACATGTGCAAGATAATGAGTACATTTTTATAAAGTATTGTAACGTCGTCTTTGTTTCCCATTCCCACCTTTTCCCATCCTCCTCTTCCCCCCCCCAAAGTCCTCCCCTCTCCCATACCCCCACCACTCACAAACCAATGTTGTAAAGTTCGTTTTGGACATAACGAATTGTCCATCGTATTTTTGCTATGGGTCCACCTGTATCCCTATTGAAATGAATTGTTTTCCCCCTTCCCCTCCACAAATTATACCGACATGAAATACAGTGAAACAGTTGTTATAAAATGGTGGAGAGACTTACAAAGTAAAAAAGAAATGATCTTATGAATGTGTCATAAACAATCGCTTGAAAACAAATAAAAAAAACTTTCGAATACATATATTAGGGTTCAGTTCATTAACATCACCTTATCTGACTTTCTCTGCTTTACTCAAACTTTCGTTTGCATGCTGAACTCGCTAACACTGGTCAGTTCTCCCAGAATTGGAAGACAAAATTGGACTGGTTCCTGTGGATGGACAGTATAAGTGGCTTTCAGCCAAGCTATTATGCAGACCGGAGAAACCTGGGATAGAAAGATGCAGTCTATTTTTATTTAGAGGCTTACCTCTCCTTTGAGGAAGATGTAGATCATTGAGAATTTGAGCCCTGAAAAACAATTTTGTTTTAAGGCGCCGAATTTCTGTGTTGCTCTATCTAGTCGTTTGCATCCTGTGCTCTCAAACACTTTTCAGCTCTCCCAGAATTGCAAGGAATATAATTGGACCTGTTATTGTTGACAGTATGTGGAACAGGATGTAGATTAGGGCTTAGTGAGAAAGGTCGGCGTTGTCCATATATCTTTGGAGGCTTGTCTCTCCATTGGGGAAGGAGTAGAGCATCCTCACTTTGGGACCTTAAAACTGTTTTAAGGTCACCAATTTCGGAGTGCTCTCTAATGTCGTTTGCATCCTGAGCTGACTAACACAGATCAGCTCTCCCAAAATTGGATGAAACAAATTGGACTGGGCTCTGTGGAGAGTGTGGGTGGCATTAAGCCCTGATGGATTCAGACCAGAGTTGCGTGGGCGAGAAAAATGCAGTCTATTTCTATTTAGCGGCTTTTCTCTCCTTTGGGGAAGGTGTAGAGCACTCAAAACTTGGGAACCTTAAAACAATTGTTTTAAGGTCCCCAATTTTGAGTGCTCTTTCTTGTTATTTGCATCCTGTGCTCCCAAAACCTCCTCAGCTCTCCCAAATATTTCAAAGAAATCTTTTGACCTATGGCTGATGATACAGAGGGCCTGTGAACCAAGCCAGGATGCACATAGGAGCTACTAGAGACTGAAATATGCTGTCTATTTCTCTTTTGTGTCTTGTCTCTTCATTATGGAAGGTGGAGAGTATTCACAACTGAGGCGACAACAAACAGTTCTGTTTTAAGGTACCCAAGTTCTCAGGGCTCTATGTTGTCGTTTTCATCCTGAGTTCCCTAACACTTCTGAGCAATCCCATATTTGCAAGGAAAAAATTGGCACTGTTTAATGGGGACAGTGTGAGGAGGTTGAAGCCCTGCTAGGATGCAGACCGAAGATGCCTGGGATAGACCGATGCTGTCTAACTCTCCTTACTGCCCTGTATTACCGTTGGGGAATATGTATTGCATTTAGATCCTGGTCACCCTCAAACAATAATGTTTTAAATCCCCGAAGTACTGAGTGCTCTGTATAGTTTTGTTTTGTTTTTTATTTGTCGGGCGTGGGGCTTGAACTCTAGGCCTGGGCGTTGTCCCTCAGCTCTTCAAGTCAAGGCGAACGCTGTACCTTGAGCTATAGTGCCTCTTCCGGTTTTCTGGTAGTTTATTGGAGATAGGTGTCTCACCTTGTTTCCTGCCCATGCTTGCTTGCAACCGTGTTCCTCAGATTTCCGGCTCCTGAGATGATAGGATTACAGCTGTGAGCCACCTGTGCCTGGCTCTATCTTACTCTTTGCATCCTGAGTTCCTGAACACTTGTGACCTTTCTCAGAATTAAAAGAAAAAAAATTTACCTGTTATTTTAGAGAGAATGAGTCACTTTTAATACAGCTAGGATGCAGAGCAGAGCTTCTTGGGAAAGATGGGTGCTGTGAATTTCTCTCTGGAGGGGTGTCTCTTCCTTGGGGAAGGTGTAGAGCCCTCCTTCCCGGAGGGCCTTAAGACTGTTCTAGGGTCCCCATATTCTGAGTACTCTATCTTATCGTTTGTACCTGCGCTCCCTAACACTGGTCACTTCTTTCAGAATTTGAAGAACAAACTATGGACTGTTTACTGTGGATAGTGCAAGGTTCATTAAGCCCTGTTAAGATTCAGAGCACAGTTGACTCGGACAGATCATGCTTTCTATATCTACTAAGTGGCTTGACTTGCTTTCGAGAAAAGTTGAGAGCACTCAGAATTTGTAGACCTTAATACAATTTTCTTTATGTTCTCCAAATTCTGAGTACTCTGTCTTGTTGTTTGCATCCTGTGCTCCCAAACCCTCCACAGCTCTCTCAAATTTGAAAGTAAAACGGATTGTCGACGGGATGGTGACCCCAAGAGGTGCTTTGACTCATGTCAGGGTGCACACAGGGGCTGCTAGTAACTGACTGATATTGTCTATTTCTCTTCGGGGTTTGGTCTTTTCATTGTCGACGGTATAGAGCATTCAGAACCTTGACGCCATGAAACAATTTTGTTTTAAGTTCCCCAAATTCTCAGTGCTCTATCTTGTCGTTTTCATCCTGAGCATCCTAACACTGGTCAGCCCATCCTGAACTGCAAGGAAAAATTCTGACTTGTTACTGTGGAAAGTGTAAGGGGCTTGAAGCCCTGCTAAGCTGCAGACCGTTGTCGCCTGTGATAGAACCATGCTGCCTATTTCTCTTTAGTGGCTTGTATCTCCTTTGAGGAATTGTAGAGCCTTCAGAACTTGGGCAATATTGTTTACCTCACCAAAGGTCTGAGTGCTCTATGTTGGCGTTTACAACCTGAGATCTCAAATTATTTTCAACATTCCCAGTGGTAAGGAGAAAAACGGAACCTGTGATTGTAGACAGGATGAGACACTTTCTGTCTTGCTATTATGCAGACCAGAGCTTATCGGAAGATTGGTGCTGTCAATTTCTCTATAGAGGCGTGTCACTTCTATGGGGAAGGATTAAACCCTCATTGCTTGGGGGCCTTAAAACTCTTTTAAAGTCCCCATGTTCTGAGGGCTCCATCGATTCTTGTTTTTAAATTTATTTATTTGTTCATTAATTTATTTAGAAAACAATGTACAGAGGGGTTACATTACATGTGCAAGATAATGAGTACATTTTTAATAAAGTATTGTAACGTCGTCTTTGTTTCCCATTCCCACATTTTCCCATCCTCCTCCTTTCCCCCCCCCCCCACAGTCCTCCCCTCTCCCATACCCCCCAACTCACAAACCAATGTTGTAAAGTTCATTTTGGACATAACGAATTGTGCATCGTATTTTTGCTATGGGTCCACCTGTATCCCTATTGAAACGAATTGTTTTCCCCCTTCCCCTCCACAAATTATACCGACATGAAATACAGTGAAACATTGTTATAAAATGGTGGAGAGACTTACAAAGTAAAAAAGAAATGATCTTATGTATGTGTCATAAACTATCGCTTGAAAAAAAATAAAAAAATATTGGAATACATATATTAGGGTTCAGTTCATTAACATCACCTTATGTGACTTTCTCTGCTTTACTCAAACTTTCGTTTGCATGCTGAACTCGCTAACACTGGTCAGTTCTCCCAGAATTGGAAGACAAAATTGGACTGGTTCCTGTGGATGGACAGTATAAGTGGCTTTCAGCCAAGCTATTATGCAGACCGGAGAAACCTGGGTTAGAAAGATGCAGTCTACTTGTATTTAGAGGCTTACCTCTCCTTTGAGGAAGATGTAGATCATTGAGAATTTGAGCCCTGAAAAACAATTTTGTTTTAAGGCGCCAAATTTCTGTGTTGCTCTATCTAGTTGTTTGCATCCTGTGCTTCCAAACACTTTTCAGCTCTCCCAGAATTGCAAGGAATATAATTGGACCTGTTATTGTTGACAGTATGTGGAAGAGGATGTAGATTAGGGCTTAGTGAGAAAGGTCGGCGCTGTCCATATATCTTTGGAGGCTTGTCTCTCCATTGGGGAAGGAGTAGAGCATCCTCACTTTGGGACCTTAAAACTGTTTTAAGGTCACCAATTTCGGAGTGCTCTCTAATGTCGTTTGCATCCTGAGCTGACTAACACAGATCAGCTCTCCCAAAATTGGATGAAACAAATTGGACTGGGCTCTGTGGACAGTGTGAGTGGCATTAAGCCCTGATGGATGCAGACCAGAGTTGCCTGGGCGAGAAAAATGCAGTCTATTTCTATTTAGCGGCTTTTCTCTCCTTTGGGGAAGGTGTAGAGCACTCAAAACTTGGGGACCTTAGAACAATTGTTTTAAGGTGCCCAAGTTTTGAGTGCTCTTTCTTGTTATTTGCATCCTGTTCTCCCAAAACCTCCTCAGATCTCCCAAAAATTTCAAAGAAATTTTTGACCTATGCCTGATGAAACAGAGAGGGCCTGTGAACCAAGCCAGGATGCACATAGGAGCTACTAGAGACTGAAATATGCTGTCTTTTTCTCTTTTTTGTCTTGACTCTTCATTATGGAAGGTGGAGAGTATTCACAACTGAGGCGACAACAAACAGTTCTGTTTTAAGGGACCCAAGTTCTCAGGGCTCTGTCTTGTGCTTTTCATCCTGAGCTCCCTAACACTGCTGAGCAATCCCAGAATTGCAAGGAAAAAATTGGCACTGGTTAATGGAGACTGTGTGAGGAGTTTGAAGCCCTGCTAGGATGCAGACCGAAGATGCCTGGGATAGAACAATGCTGTCTAACTCTCCTTACTGCCCTGTATTACCGTTGGGGAATATGTAGAGCATTTGGATCCTGGTCACCGTCAAACAATAATGTTTTAAATCCCCGAAGTCCTGAGTGCTTTGTATACTGTTTTGTTTTGTTTTGTTTTGTCGGTCGTGGGGCTTGAACTCTAGGCTTGGGCGTTGTCCCTCAGCTCTTCAAGTCAAGGCCAGCGCTCTACCTTGAGCTATAGCGCAACTTCCGGTTTTCTGGTGGTTTATTGGAGATAGGTGTCTCACCTTCTCTCCTGCCCGGGCCTGCTTGCAACCGTGTTCCTCAGATTTCCGGCTCCTGAGTAGATAGGATTACAGCTGTGAGCCACCAGTGCCTGGCTCTATCTTACTCTTTGCATCCTGAGTTCCTAAACACTTGTGACCTCTCTCAGAATTAAAAGAAATAAAATTTCACCTGTTATTTTAGACAGAATGAGGCACTTTCATTATAGCTAAGATGCTGAGCAGAGCTTTTTCAATTTTTTTATTTTTATTTTTTTAATTTTTTTTATTGTGAACATTCTGTACAGAGGCGTTACATGGGAAAGATAATGAGTACATATCTATCTTATGAAGCATTGCAGCCTCCTCCTTTGTTTACCCTTCACATCCCTTTCCAGCCTCCCCTCGCCCCCCCACCGAATCCTCCCCTCCCCCACCAAAGTTGTAAAGTTCGTTTTCGACATGACAACTTGTACTTCTCATTGTTGGGATGGATCCACCTGTATCCTTAAACGACTTGTTTTTCCCAAAAGTATTTGATCACAAACCTTTCTTTACAAGGAATCTTTTCACTGTTTTAGAAACATGTTCTAACAAGATTATCTCTAATGTTTAAACTTCTTGAGCAGCCAGAGAGCAAGATGATCTTTCTAAAAGTCATGAAGGGTCCTTATTACTTCCAATTCGCTAGTTCTCAAAGACTCCTCTGTTAGCTCTGATTCCTGTCTGGTTGTTCCTGGATGCCAGAGTAGAAAAGTAAGGGTTCCTGTTTCATTCTTTCCTCTGTTGCTTGAAAACAACATTATATGACATCATAAAACCTTGGCTTTTCCCTAAGAGCACTGTTGGACATCTTCAAAAACTTTCCTGCAGGTATTACTTGAGCTGACATAAGAACACACTGAATGTCACATTTGTTAAGTGTCAAATCATAATGAAATTGTGGAACCATAGTCAGAAAAGAATAATCCTACTGAAGCTGAGAAATGGCTTTGATGTAAAGATAAAAGGCCTTTTTTTTTCTTTTTGGCTTTCTCAGCTTTATCACTACTGGCATTGTTTATCAGGCAATTTGCTTTAATTGGATGGGGGATATGGGTGGAATTGGCTTGTACATGATATGAACTATTATTACACCTTCTCAAATGAGGAAACCAAAAATGTCTTCAAATGTTGTGTGTGTCCTATGGAACAAAACTGTCATCTGACTGGGATCCATTGAACTGATAAATAATTGGATAATTAGTGGTTAAAAGGGACTGTCTAGCAAGTGCTTGGGTTTCATGCCTCTAACCCTAGCTACTTAGGAAGCTTAATCTGAGGATCATGGTTCGAAGCTAGTTTAGACAGATAAAGCCTCCAGAATTTACCTTAGATTAACCAGCAAAAAAGTTGGAACTTGAGGTATGGCTCAAGTTGTAGAGTGCCAGTTGTGAGCAGAAAAGCTGAACTAGTGTGAGGCTCTGTGTTCAAGCCGAGGTGGTATAGGATGAATAGGAGAATGGTAGATTAAGACCCCAGGAAGTTGTAGTAAAATGTCCAGTTAACTTGGTGTGGTCTATTGCTGTAACAAGAACTTCCAATGAGGCATATCTTTCTGTATACATGGCTGTGCAATTCCCTCCTACATGTGCTCAGAGCTTGCTCAAGTGACTTGCTGTGGCCGATGAAGTATCAGCAAGTACAAGCTGAGATCTGAAATGCACTCCTCCCCCCCACTCCAGGAATACTGTTACCTTAGACCAAGCCTCTGCCAGTCTCTGCCAGCCTCTGCCAGTCTCTGCCAGCCATTGCCAGCCACTGCCAACCTCTGAGCTGTGGCCAACCTACTTCCTGAGCCCTGCCTGGATAATGATGAGGGTAATGAGGACATTACACAGTTGATGTGTCCACGCTGTTTGTGAGGGGTTGCAGTGGTCATGGACGTAGGGGTGGAGTAGACAGACACTGGTGGAGAGGTGGAGATACCTCACAACATTTGTAAGCCGGCTTCTCCATGACCTCCAAGGAAGGGCTCCAGGGAAGTGGTGTAAACATCCAGAAACCAGGACAAAAGGTGGAGTGGAGACTTGGACTAGAGTTTGCCGCGCCAACTCTGAACCAAGCCCGTAATGCAGTTTAAAACATTAACTTGTTTGGAAAGACTCCACTGTGCATGTCAGATGGGGAAGATCTTTAGTAATAATCTGAGGCAGCTGGAAAGGCCTAGGGTTAACAGGTGCACTGAAAAGCCACTTATAGTGTGTGGAGAGACCAGCTCTGGATCTGCAGGAAGACAGGGACTAAACCAGCCTCTGAGAAGGAGATCCAATTCACCTCATGAGCTGATCCACTTCACCTCATGAGCCGCCCCGTCTGAGGACACTCCCTCTGACTCAGGCCTCCACAGTGATGGCTGGGCCAGCCTGGGGGCTGGGCCTACCCTGAGTCCAAGGAGTGCTCAGACCCCACCAGCCAGAAGGAGAGCCATGGAGCCCTGCCATGAGGCAGTTGCCGCGCACCCAGGACCACATCTGATTGAACTGTATGGAGGGTGGGACTGCCTGAGCTGCGTGCCGGGTTCCAGGACAGCAAGGCCTCCTAGTTCCCAGCTTTGCCAAGGCGTTCTGCTCCTGCTAGTCATCCTACCCTGGGAAGCTTGGCAGGCCCGGCCTGGCTCCGCCCCTGGCCCCCAGCTCAGCCCCCATGCCTGGCCCGCCTACCTTAGCCTTTCCCACCAAGTCCAGGAAAGTAGAAGCTCACAGCTGGAGGTGGAGGGTGAGTCCGAGCCGCCATTCCTGCCTTGGAGGGCAGAGCCAGGTCTTGCAGGGTGAGTGGCCAGTGCTGCGTGCAATGAGGCATATCTTTCTGTATATATGGCTGTGCAGGGCACATCACAACTAGTCCCATGGTAGAAGCCTCCCCCTCCCCCCAGCTCACCATGCCCCAGTGATCAGCCTGCATGTCTTGCCCCTCCAGGACACTCCCACCAGCAGCTAACACCCACCCCCCATGGCTGCGTTTTGTGCAGTCCAGCTCCTGGCCAGGCCCCTGGCGAGGGTACCGGCGGCTATGCCCCGGCGTTTTCCTGGAGAAGCTCCTTGCACCTTGCGCAGCCCCCGGCTGACACGGGTGGCAAGGATATGCATGTGCCCCGGAGGAGCAGGCCCTGGCATGGCTGTGCTCGGTCTTCACTGCCTGCTATGTGAACTGCTCAGGCCACCTGGTGCGCTGTGCTGTGAGCTGAGACTGTATCCCGCGGACACCAAGGCCATGTTCCAACACCTGGATTCCAACCGCAATGGAGCCATCAACTTCCAGGAGTTTGTGTGCTGCTTGCTAGGGCAGCAGAGGGCCGAGGGCTGGGCATGGGGTCGATGACCAGAACCATGACCACCACCACCATGAGGACAAGGAGTAGGGCTGAGGATGAGGAATGGGGAGCAGCCCTGATGTCCTGGGGAGCCCGGCAAGGCACGGTGGCCATGCTTGGCTGGACTTCCAGGGAAGACTGTGGCCAAAGCCAGGTTCATTCCCAGGTGGCAGGTGGTGGTAGTGGTGGTGGTGGTGACTTTTGGGGTGCTCAGTCTTGGTCCCTTTCTGGGCCCCTTTCTCCTTCTTGCTTGGCTTTTCCCAGGAGAGGCTCCTGAGCTCTCAGAAGAGCCATGTAACAGGCTGACCCCTGGCAGTGCTGTTGGGACGCAGGGATTCACAGCTCAGGCTTCAGCCCAGTGAGCCCACTTGGCATACTCCAGGTCAAAGGATCCTGACCAGGTAGGCAAGGAAACTTGGTTGTGCTTAGGCCCAGATTGTTCACAAGTGCCCACTATACACCACCATTGTACACAGGTGTTCACGAGTTCCTACCACATGCCAGGCCTTTGTACACAGGTGTTCATGAGTGACCACCACACTCTGGTTTTAGAAACAGAAGAACTGGATTATTACACAATAGAATAAAATAACAAATCTCTGTCTATGAGAGAAATAATTTAATACCACATTTCTCATTTAGTTCCCAGGAGGGAAGGGATGCAAGCAGGCCAGACTATAGGACATCCAGGGAGGAAGGAGGAAGAAAAGTTTCAGCTTCATCTATATCAATCCCTGTCTTGGAGTCAGGTCTCCAGTTGTTAGTTCTACTATTTATCCCCATACACACACACACACACACACCCTTATTCAGTTAATGCTGAGCAGGTTCTTCTGCTTGCTGTTTGGATTTTTAGTTGAAATTGTATTGAGCTGTTTTTGTTATTACTAAAATTGCAAAGAGAGTATATTGGCTAATGTTTTGCCTGAGTCTCAGAAAAGAACATCTTGTTCCCATGTGTGTCAGGGTACTTACTACTTACTGGCTTTGCACCCCACACACTTGTAAGGCAGGGAGTTCTCATTCCCAGACTGGAGGTTGGAGGGGGATGGAGGAGTTCTTCCTCTCTCCCAACTTCCAGTCTGGGGAGTATAGGGCTGTGGATATGGGTCTAGAGAAGGAGCAAGTAACTCATCCTGCCATAAGATGGCTTGTGTAGAGAAAGTGGGTGTGGCAGTTGATCTTTTCTATTTACAAATGAGATGAAACCCCTCCAGGGTATAAGGAAAATGTAAACATGGCTGGACATTCTGCTCTTTCTTTGAATCATTTTTCAGCGGAACTTTGTCTAGCTAACTAATAATAATAATAATAATAATACTGTCTTTGAGGATTGATTCCAATAATCCTAGCTACTCAGGAGACTGAAATCTGATAATCATATTTCAAGCTAGGCTGGGAATAAAAGACCATGAAATTCTCATCTTTAATTAAATCCACAAAAATCTGGAAGAATTGTGGCTTTGCACAAAATAAGCAAGGGGACAGTGCTGGCACCAAAAAAAAAAAACAACAAAAATATCATAACGCAGTTTTAGGACTGAAGTATTCATACTGTCAATATTTGTGTAAATAGGATCTTTTCATAGTTACCCAGTATAGGAACAGATAGTTAAACTTTAAATGATTATTGACTTTTTTATTTTTAAAGATCATTCCACCAATCAAGACTTCATATCATTGATAGAATTATTACTATCACTATGCCTTTCCAAAGGTTCATAGTTTATTACATTTAATGAGCACCAGTCTCACCTGGTGGACTTGTCTCCTAAGCCTCACCTTTCAATGTGAGATTAACAAGTACAATATTTGCTTTCCTGAACTTGTCAAAATAGAATAGAACTCCACTTGAGTTGATTTACCTGAATTTACCATGGCAGCCATTGGCTATTTTGGTAAATTAGAGTGCTTTCACACCATTTCCTGTTGTAGCTATTGGTCCACCTATCCTTTCAACCAAAAGTGGTTTTAAAAAGTCTTTTGTTATTGATAATGTTGTCATTATGTCATTAGTTCTGCAAACTTTGCTGAGTTACCTATTTATACCAGATACTATTTTAGCTACTGTTGTATGTTCTTGGGGACAAAAACAAAGATAAGATAAAGTAGAGTATGGGTGCAACATTTCCCTGAAGTTTCACTAAAGAATATTTAAAGGCAATAGGGTTATTTGCAGGAAGTTGCGATATTGTGGACCCTCTTAAGTAGAAGTTTTTTTTCTGTATACAATACTGTGGCTTGATTTTAGAACCCTATGCTAACTATGCATGGGCTCTACCAGCCTTCAGCCTCTTCTGCTTCAGTGTTCTTTTTTCTCTTTTCTTCATTTATGACCTGGTGGTTCTGTACTTTAGCGGGGGTAACAGCCACATGTCACTAAACCTAGCTTTTTTTTGGGATTTTTTTGTGGTGTTGTTCAGATGGGATCTTGGGAGCTTTTTAATCTGACTGATGGAAATCTTGATTATCCCTATCTCTACCTAAATGTAGCTAGGATTCCAGATCTGAGCCACTTCACTGGTTTTTAAGTTTTTACCTATAACTACTTGTTCATTTTATTAAAAGTTAGGGTGTGTGTGTGTGTGTGTGTGTGTGTGTGTGTGTGTGCATGCCAAAACTGTGGCTTAAACTCAAGGCCTGGGTGCTGTTCCTTAGCTTTTTAACTCAAGGCTGGCACTCGACCACTTGAGCCACAGCTCCACTTCTGGCTTACTGCTCTGTAATTGGAAATAAATTTCATGGACTTAATCCTGTCCCAAGTGGCTTCAAATAAAATCCTCCAGAATTCATCCTCCTGAGTGCAAAGGATGATAAGCATAATCTTAATGACTAGCAGGACTTGTTTTAACATAAAACATTGTGTCTTCTTCTGAGGCGAAAAGAGTCTGTCTAGGAGAGTGTACTTTGTTTCTTTGTTCCCCAACTCTTACCAGATAGCTCTCTGTCCCATGCTTGTCCAGTTTGAGAAGAGTGGTTGGCAGATTTGATTGTTTCCTTCTTGTAAGAGGTAAAGAATTGTCATTTTGACAGGATTTCTGCTTCAAAGATCATTATATATGATTCAATACTGAATCATAATATTGAATGACTTTGGATTAAATTCTCTAATCTCCAATAACTGTGAGATTATCGAAGAAATAAAATCATGTAGTAAGAGTTGAAAATGGCATTTGTGATGTGTGTCAATACATTCTTCAATTTGGATTTCTTAGGAAATCAAGGACTGCTTTCTTCAGGCTGGTGAGGGAAGTGGCCTAGAAGGCATGGGACCTGTCACCTTACATTTTGCAAGTGTAGATGGTCTACATGCTCAGTTTGGGCTTACCACTTCTTGTTGAGCCAGAATCAGAGTTTCCTTATTCTGTCTGCCAGATGAGACAGAATGCCGGATGGAAAGGGATACCAGTTCAAGCGAACTTCTGGAAATAGGAATTGTGCTCTGGAGGGTGATGTAGGGAGGCAAGAGAGCAAACTTGCAATGCAGCCTAGCTCATGTCTGGCTCCTGCGTCTTTATCTTGGTGAAAGGGAGTTTTGTACATAGTAAGTATTCAGCAGATGTTTGCTGAGTGAATCAAATAGTCTATACTCTTGGATTCTTTTCTTCTGTTACTGGATGAATTGTTCCTTTGGCTTCCCAGTTTATATGAAAAACCAAATATCCTTGAGATTCATGTATAAAAGGCATTTTTATGAAATCTCACAAACAAGGAGTTTTATGAAGAATTCATTTTTTGTGACAGAATGAAGCAAGAAGAAGTAGACAAAAGGAGGCCATGAAGATAGTGGCCCTTGAATATGATCTTTATACTTTCTGAGCTGGAAGACTATCTCTAGCGACTCCTAATCTTTAGAAAATGCTTCTAGATGGGTAAAATGAGTCAGGTCTATTCAAAATGTATATAACCTTCAGGACACCCTTTGTCTGGACATGCTGTTAATTCTTTCTGCCTCTTTATCTGTTGTAAAGAATTCAGAACAAAGCCTTTTGATCATCTCAAAGAAGGCATATTTAGATAGCCTCTTTATGTCTCCTAACTTGCCTAATTTCCACCAGCCCTGAACTACATCCTCAGCACTGGAGAAAATAAACTTAATCAACTAATCAGCCAGCCAACCAGTCAACAGGTCAGCCAACCATTCAGCCAACAAAACAATTTAATTGAGAAGAATCAATATTATGCATGTGCAAACTGTATATATTAGCTCAGTCTACCTCTGCCAATAGAAGAGATGACTAAACTCAAGGGGAAAGGCTTAACAATTGTAAATCGGTTCCACTCAGTTGTGATATTTGAAAAACAAAATAGCAGAAGCTAAGTTTCCTTAGTGGTCAGGGTTTCTTAGTATTTCTTCTTGGTTTCCTTGTTAGGCATTTCTAATGGGGAAAGGACTGAAGGAGCACTTTCTTGTTAATCACTTTCTGTGTTGTCACTTCTCTTCTCTTTTTTGGCTTGCTTAATTTACATGACTTGGCAAAATGGTAATGGAAAAGAGTGATGGAGGAAAAAGAAGACACAAACCCAACAAGGAAAAACAGAGGGAGGGGCTGCGTAGTGAGAAGGAGCCAAAGACTGATTAGCAGAATGTTGGACATAAAGAGAGACAGGCTCATTGATTCCATCTTGCCTCAGTTTACCCCATCTTCCACCTAGTGAGTTTTTGGCTTTGACCCATGTTGAGATGATAGAAGTAAATCTACTTTTCTCTCTTTGGTCTCCACAGGTGAGTATTTCAGAATTCAGACTGTGGTTGTAGAGTTAAAAGATAAATGCATATTTTAATGCGCATGTACTGTAATATTTAATTCTTTCCCAAGGAGATACTTATTCCAGCCTTGAATCCCAAGGGTGTCTTGCACTCCAGTCCTGGGTGAGGTTTAAGAGTAGTTTTGATGATGGATTTTAATACCAGATTTCTGGGGGTATCTGTGCCTTTTCTGGATCTGAACCATGAACCAGTATTCTGCCCTCTCCTTTACATTTCTGCTGATGTCTATATCTGTCTATAGATATCTGTATCTCTATCTATAGCTATCTATATATAGCTATATGTAGGTATCTATAGATATAGACATGGGTAGACATAGACATAGATATAGACACAGGCAGAAATATATATTTCTTTGAACTTTTAAACTGTTGCTGTTCTTACTCTAATAAATATTCCACTATAATCATGTATATCATTGCCCTGCTGAATGAGAGAAGCAGTGTGTTAAAAACTACAGCTCTACTTTTAACCTTTTGAGTTCCTGGGGCCTTTTCACTATGTGCATAGCTTAGATTTTATAGTCTGTACTTGCTGGTAGTAGTCATTTTGGATTCTAATATTTGAGTGCAATCTCTTATGGCTGTATATGGATTGTGACCTACTCTTACCCTCAGATCTTACTGTCCAGAGCTTTATTCTCAGAATTTGAAGAGAGATGCTTATTTTGCTCTTACAGTTTAGTCAAAAAGGAAATAAGCGGCTGGGTGCCAGTGGCTCACGCCTGTAACCCTAGCTACTCAGGAGGCTGAGATCTGAGGATCATAAGGAAGTCCATGAGAACCAATAGAAAACCAAAAGTGGTGTTGTAACCAAAAGTGGTGTTGTGGCTCAAGTGGAAGAGTACAGGCCCAGAGTTCAAACCCCAGGAACAACAAAAACAACAAAGGAAATACAAAAACAACAAAGGAAATAAACTTTAAACTAAGTGTCTTTGAGACTATAAGAATTTCCATTTGAATTTGTTCATTCAGCACTATGGAATGCAAATAATGAGCCTGGCACTATAACATACCAGTAAGTAAAAGAGACTAAATTTATACCTTAACAAGGCACATAACAGCAAGGATAATATTAAACACAGTGGATATTAGGATTATGGAGGAAGAACAACAAAGTTTAGGGGTGAGAAAAGGCTTTCCCTTCTTGTGTGTGTTTTCTGATATGGGGGCCTGAAGTCAGGGCCTTGTGTTTGATAAGCTTTTTTGTTTGGCTGGCACTCTACCACTTGAGCCACATCTCCAGAATAGTTTTTTGTTAATTAAGTAGATATGGGAGTCTCAGACTTTTCTTCCCTGCCTGTATTCAAATTGCAATCCTCAGAGCTCAGCCTCCTCAGTAGCTAGGATTACAGGTGTGAGCCACTGGAGCCCAACTTCTCCTTGTATCTTAGTGGAGAAGTTGACCTTAGGAATGTCTATAGGTAAGAGTTGTATTATTTTGGGCCATAAGAGCCCACAATAAAACCGAGGAAGTAAGAAATAAAGTCATATGCTCAGGGAACTGCACACCGTTTACCAATAGGTATGGTATATTAGAAGCTCTGAGTATCTGTTGAATGACTGACTGGATTCTTGCTGGAGTGAGGGGTGGTGGAGGTGAGGACCACAGCAGCCTCATTGGCAAGTCTGGCAGCCATTGAGAACCTGCTGCATTGGCTTTTTTTCTGCTGGCCCAAATCTTGTTCATGTTCTTATTCTTATTGTGGAGGTATATGCAAGAATTGTTTTTCCAGGTCAGTGGGCATCTCTCTTCTCATGTAGGAACAGGCAACTTGTTTCTGTGATTCTGCCACACCTCAGGGACTTATAGTAATCTGATTGATTGGGAGCCAACTGTAAAGCTCGTCTTACAGAGAATGGAGTCATTATTTTCCTTGGCAAGATCAGTTGCAGTCTGGCTACTCCAATCTTAATTTAGAGCATCCCTGTGCTTTCTAAGGGAGCCTGGAAACCCAGGCTGCTAGAGTCCCACAATCCTTTCCAATTCCATGGGCTTCTAACTGGCAGGTGACTGCCTTGATCAGCCTAGGGCCTGTGGCGGGGGGTGGCTTTGCAACCCTGTTCATCCCTTCGAAAGAACCCTTGTCTTCCCTGTGACCCCCAAGTCTGCCTCTCAGCCGCCTACAGGAAATGTTTGGACACTGCCCGGCCTCCGTAGTTCCTCTTCTCCAGCAGGTGGTTCTGGTCCTTTTGCTCCTCTCACCCCACCCACACCCCCTCCCCCCACCCATGTTAAGATGCTCACTTCACCCATGGACCTTGGACCTCTCTTCAGTGCTGCCTCAAAACCCACTGGGAAAATAAACCTTCTCAGCTCACTAGGCTGCTGGCCAGGCCCGCCCCGGCCCCACCCCCACCCTTGCTGCTGCCGCCATCCTAGGTTTTCTTTTAACATAAACTTTTCTCCCAAATTATACCTCAAATTCATGGTTCTATTAGTCTTCTCATATTAAGCATTCAACATCTTTACTATTATCATCCTTTTAGCCTGGATTACTTCATCTTTTCCATCACCTTCATCCTGCTGTTCTACTTTGAATAGACAGGTGGATCGATGAAAGATTCATTGTATTTTTTATCAGTTGTGGGCTTGAATTTAGGATCTGGGTGCCATTCTCAAGCTCTTTTTACTCAAGGCTAGCACTCTACCACTCTGAGCCACAACTCCATTTCCAGTTTGCTTGTGGCTAGTTGGAGATAAGACTAGTTGGACTTTCCTGCTCAGGCTAGCTTTGAACTGTGATCTTCAAATCTCAGCCTCCTGAGTAGCTAGGATTAGAGATATGAACCTCCAGTGCCTGGCTTGAAAAGTTGGAGATGTACTTACTCTTTCTAGCATTAGAGGGTAGATAAAGTCATCATCACTGCATCACACATAACTGTGTACAATATAGGTGGCACTTGAATATAGGATGCAGTTAGAATGAAGTAATGGTATGAAATAACTTATCCTGAGTTCAGATTGCATCTTTCCACTGTACTAATTTTGCATTAGGTAACAAAATGGAAAGTAAACACTAACTCCCAGTGGAAAATTGTGGTGGTGAAATCTCTCTATGATGTTTAGCATTTCCTTGGAATCATTTTTTGAACAAGTTCATAGCTTCATCTTGTAAGGATTCAGTATCTTCTAAGTGAAATTTTCTTATACTCTCTTGATTATAAAAGGAGAAAATCTAATTTTAACCCTTGTTCATTTCCCCTTATAAAATTAGGATAGCTGATTCTATACTACCAACAGAGTTATCTAATTCTTTTTCTGGTTCACTATTTTTTGGTTAGTCGTGGGGCTTGAACACTGGGTGTGGGTGCTGTCCCTATACTCTTCAGCTCAAGGAGAGTGCTCTACCTTTTTGAGCCACAGTGCCACTTCCAGTTTTCTGGTGGTTTATTGGAGATAAGAGTCTCAAGGGCTTTTCCTTCCGGGGCTGGTTTTAAACCATGATCATCATGAACCCTGATCCTCAGATCTCAGCCTCCTGAGTAGCTAGGATTACAGGCATGAGACATTGACACCCAGCCTGATTCACTATTGACATTGAACTCAACGTAGAACTGACCTTGACCTCAACGTTTTTAAATACATAGGAGTCTCTGGTACCGGAAAGACTTAGGATGCAGAATAACAAGTAGAACAGCGATGCTCTCCTTGCATACCACAGTTTGGATACTCTTGGACACATCTCTGTCTATTCTCAAATGTGACATCAAAGACACTTCAGGATGCTTACCTTTGTGTTGGAGGGTTTTTGTTCTAATAATAATCTAAGACAAAATAGTAAAAGCACATCCTGATTTCTCTTTATGACTCCTGCATTTCAGTTTTGCTTGCACAGTTTCCAACCTTGTCTTTGTGTTTGTATGGCATTGTGTGTGTTGTCACAGGCTAAGAAAGATGACAAGAAGGAACACTTGGTGCATGCCTGATGTATTCTCATAAACTGAGAAAAGCACAGAGGGTTGAATTTTCTGTGGTATCCATAGGAAATTGATGAGAGGAATGTGTTTTCTCTGTGGCAGTGTGCTTCAGAAAGTCACCTGCAAACTGCCAGTGCCATCCTGACATTGCCATTGTAACTTTTGTCAAGTTAGCTGGACACTGCTAATTCCAACTGCACTGATTTTTATAAATGTGTATTGGCTATACGGCGTAAAGATTTTGTATTTGGTTATTTGTTCATTGAAAAGAAATGTGATAGAAAATTAAGCCAACTCTGCAACTTTAGGAGATACTTCCTTTCATAAGTTTTACATGTTTATCAGGGATAAGAGCTATTCTTCTAAAGGGACTTGAAGTCTTCAAGAACTGTATAGACATTAGTCTAATTTTTGTCCAGCTGTATCATCTCCATAAATTGTGGAAGATGTTTTTCTTCCCCCAGAAACTCTTGTTTCATTTGCTGTTTTTGTTCATTCATTCATTAATTCATTTCCTTGCTTAAATTCGTGTGTGTGTGTGTGTGTGTGTGTGTGTGTGTATCTACTATGAACCTGGTGTGTGTGTGTGTGTATCTACTATGAACCTGGTAATGTACCAGACATTTGAGTGGGATGCTGGTGGCTCACAGCTGTAATCCTAGTTACTCAAGAGGTTGAGATCTGAGGACTGTGGTTTGAAGCCAACCTGGGC
The DNA here is from genome assembly GCF_000151885.1 of Dipodomys ordii. NCBI lineage: Eukaryota > Metazoa > Chordata > Mammalia > Rodentia > Heteromyidae > Dipodomys > Dipodomys ordii. Next base: position 60,828 of record NW_012285156.1, on the reverse strand, counting down.
AGAAAAGTCGATGAGACTCTTATCTCCATTTAATCAGAGAAAAGCCAGAGTGGTGCTGTAGCTCACGGGGTAGAATGCAAAACCTTAAGGACAATGCCCAGGCCCAGAGTTCAATGTCTAGGAAGGGTGGAGGGGGCAAAAGAAAAGAAAAAAAAGAAAAATTGCCTGGAAATTTTCTCTCTATCCAGAAGGTGAAAACAGCCAGGATACCAAGTGGGATGAATCACAGGAGGGTATGGCTTGGCCCAGCACTTACTGGTGATGAGGAATCAGGCAAGATCAGCTGATTTTAGAGTGTCTTTCTTCCTATAGAAGAGAAAAGGCAACTTCTCTCTTCTCTGACCCAGCCACCTTTCCCTATCTTCCTGTGGTGGCTGAAGAGTTCCCTTGAGAAGATTTCACCACCTGTGGGCTGCACTTGGTGAAGTGGAGCTGGATAGGGCTTATGCACCTGAAGGCTAGGGACAATTGCCCTTTGCCTGTGCCAGGAATAATCTCCAACTCAATACAGTTCTGCTACTTCTCGGCTCAGGAGAGCCTGCTGCCTTGAAGGAGATAAAACTGCTGCTGTCAATGATGTCTGACTTTAAGGGGGATATTTCTAAGTTTATATATGCTGTGAAAGTCCAGTGAAGAGGCTATGAAAGGGCATTTCTTGTTGCCACCTCCAGTTCCTACCTGTGAGCATGTTCTGTGGACTCACATGTCCTGGATGGCCCCATTTTGAAGATCTCAATTGGTCTGAGCTTCTTTTCCAGACTGACTTAAAACTTGAGTGGATCTGCTTTCCTCTTGCAGGGGTGGGTTAAAATTTTTTAAGCAGACTTTCTGTGTCTTCGCTATTGTTTTTGTTTTTTTAAAATATTGTCTGGCTTGCAGAATTACTTTGAACAAGCTCAACAAATGTTTCTTTTTGTCTTTTTTTTGTCGGTCGTGGGGCTTGAACTCTGGGCCTGAGCACTGTCCCTCAGCTCTTCAGCTCAAGGCTAGTGCTCTACCACATGAGCTACAGTGCCACTTCCGGTTTTCTGGTGGTTTATTGAAGATAAGAATTTCACGGACTTTTCCTGCCCGGGCTGGCTTTGAACCGCAATCCTCAGATCTCAGCCTCCTGAGTAGCTAGGATTACAGGCATGAGCCACCAGCTTCAACAAATGTTGTAAAATATTTTCTGCTCAAGTTTTGCTGCCTTACTTAATTGGTATATCTTTGGGAAGCCAGCCTAAGGAAAATTGCCAGACCCTTTCTGGAGTATAAACTAAAATAAAAAGGGAAAGGATCATGGGTTAGCAAGTGATAGATCACTAGCTCTTAGCAGGGAGTTCTCCATCCTGGAATCTGAAATGGTGAAAGTATAGTTACATGGTTGGTTGCCTGGAGCAACAGGCAAAAGCTCTGGCAGAAGACTCCAGAGAGGCTGGAGAAGTACCCATGAGTACTGATCTCAGCAGACATGGCAGACTGCACCTTTTCATAAATTCGTAACTTTTGTAACCAAGAGTTGCAATCTCCTCTGGATTGAGTTGGAATAATTCCTGAACCACCAGCTCATATTTGTTTATGAAGGGATTGTCTCAGGATCTTCCTGTGTCATCTTCTCTGACAGAGACATCATTTGCTATTCCTCGGAGTTCTGTTGGCCTAGTACCTGCTTCTCACTGTTGCTTGTTTAGCTGGAGATGCAAATGTAGAAAGGAAGGAAGGAAGGAAGGAAGGAAGGAAGGAAGGAAGGAAGGAAGGAATCACAGTGCTGGAATCTCTCTTCTAATATAACGGATAAATTCAGAGAAAAACAAATATTATGAGAAAAACAAATATTATGCAAGCACAGAGCAGAGGAAAAAAGCACAGATTCTCTAACCATAAGATTCAAACAGAGATAATCCAGATGAAACACCAGAACCATAAGGAAGTCATGTAAGATTCTTCGCATAGAAAACAAAACAGTCTGAAATACCTGTACATAATTGACTAACTGAAAATAAATAGGGTTATTTGTTTTCCTGGAGTGAAATGGGCTTGAGAGAAAGTGGTGTGTGGCTTGAAATTGTTTAGTTATAGTGACAAGGACAGGGTATGCAAAGATAGGAGAAAACAAGTAGACAGTCTGTGCCTGGAGGGAAAGCATGGCACTAGCTCTGCTTCTTACTTACAGAGCAGTTGGCTATATTCATATCCCTGCATTGTTTGGCTGTGACATGGAGAGACAGAATAACATACCTGGCAAAACACAGGAGAGTGTCATTTCTACGTTAGTGTCTCTCACCTGCTAACCTGGGGAGGAACCTGCATTAGGCTAGAGAGGCCCTGACATTGTAGGGAGTTACAGACATTGTAGGGAGTTACAGCAAGGTACAGACAGACTGCCTTTGGTTCTGTGTATATAGACGTGTGTGTGTGTGTGTGTGTGTGTGTGTGTGTGTGTGTGTGTGTGTTGGCTTAAAGGGAAATGGCTTAAAGGGAAATGTATCAGCTGCCTCCTAAGATTCTCTTTTGATTAATAAAGTCCACTGATCTATTAGGCAGGTTGTCTAATTTTTAACTGTATTTGGAAACATTTTCATATGTGTGTACCATAATAGCCACTGTCTGGAGTTAAAATATGATAGTTTAGGTGAACATCTGAGGCTTTAGAAAGTGGCCTGGTCTACTGAATAATACTTGAATGCTTTAAATTCAGCAACAACTAGTGTTCTCTTGTATCTTCGGGGTGTTGGCAATGCCATCTTTCTTGTCAGGGTGGTACATTAGTTTACATGTGATTAAAAAGTGAAATGACTTCAGCCACTTGCACTAGAGTTCCTCAGAGAAATGTAACCAATAATTGATGTGTGCATGCATATGCATGTGCATGTGCACACACATGTAATACATATACAAACATATATTACATAGGATCAGGTTGATGTTAAGGGATTGACACACGATTGTGGAGCTACAGGGGAAGATGACAGGCTGGAAACCCAGAGACTGCAGATAGGGAGAAAAAAGGCTGTTTGTGCTCATTTCTATAATCTCAGCATTGGGAGGAAGTGACTGGAGGATTATGATTAGTAGTCAGCCCAGACAAAATGTTTACAAAGCTCAAACTCAACATCTGGCACGGTGGTATATTGCTGCTATTCCACCTATATGAGAAATATAAATAGGAGGGCTAATGTCTAGACTGGCCTGGGGGAAAAAACAAAGATCAATTCTTTAATAATGCCAAAATCTGGGGGCATTTCTCAAAAAATGTAGAGTGTCTGCCTAGTCAGCACAAATACTTAAGTTCAAATGCTGAAAAAAGCAACTACAATAAAAATCCCACACAATCACAAAAAGCCACCATAAAAAATCTGCAGGCTTCCTCAGGGAGGTCAGAGTTCAGTCTGTTCTGTTTGGGCCGTCTCTCTTAGATGAGCATTGCCTGCGTACAGAGTGTCATTTGCTGTACTCAGAGTCTCTGGATTTAAAGGCTAATGCTTCTCACTAACATACCTAAGAATTGAAACAAATAACTAGGTACCATAGCTTAGCTCAGTTGACTATATATAAAAGTAGCTTAGAAAGTTACTGAGAGACATTATTAGATAGCATGGAGTTTGAGAACACTCTGTTGTGGAGGTCAGTTTCACAAAATTCAGAAATGATTTTAGCAGGAAAATTCCAAATTATTTATATTCGAAAAAAATCCTTATACATTGTCTCTTTTCCCACCTTCCCCCAGATCCATGTTCCTTCAAATGACTAAACACTCCAAAACACTGTGCCTAATTTCTGTAGTTGCTTTAAAATTTGGAACATTTTTCTCTCTGTCAAGAAAAGGCTGGCCTACCTCTGTATATGGCTCTGAAGTCCCACCTAGAAGAGAGGCTATTATTTATTCCTGCTTCCAGGAATCATTACCCAGTGAGCTCAGTCTTCATAAAAATATACATGACTCCAATCTAAGCATCCCTCAGAGAAGGTCCTTTGGATATGGATAGCTTTGACCATTTGTCAAGTCCTTCCAGCCATTCCCATGACTGTATGTTCCCAGGCAAACTAACTTCTTGCTGGCTTGCTTCTTTTCCTCATCTCCTTCCTTCTCCTTCTTTTCTTTCCTCCTTCCTTTTTATGTGAAATAAACACACTGTGACAATAAATCAAGGCTGGAATTTTGTTGAGGAGCAAAAGAAACTCACAGAGCAAAAATGAGTTCTTATTCTACTGTCCCACCTACTATTTTTGGTCTCTGAGTTGGTATGTAATGTTAGGGATATAATTTGAGTGCACAAAGTCTCAAAAGTGTTCTACAAGATATAGGTCCTAAAACACAGCCACAAGAGAGGGAGATTGGTTATTCAGTTCCCAGGAGTGCAGCAGGCACTGGTCTTAGATCACATCTATTCTCAGGCTTTGCTAATCAAGGACCTGAGACCTGCAGCCTTGGTTCCCCCAGGAACTTTCCCGAATTGAAGACCCTTGTCCTCCGACTACTTGCTGAAGAGTTGTCATCTAAACAAGGTCACTGTGTGTCTGCTGTGTGGGGAGCTCTCCTAAGGAGAGCTTGAAATAGAGGCATAGCACCTGGAATTGCTGAAAAAGGTAGAAAAGACCCAGGAAGGGAAGAGAGATGAACTTTATGGAAGTGGAGCTGTGATCAAAGTGGAGGGCCCCAGCCTTGAACGAAGAACCAAAGTTAAGGTGCAGGACCCTGATTCAAGTTCCAGTGTACACACACACACACACACACACATACACACACACACACACACACACACACACACACACACACACACACACACAGACACACACACTCGACAAACTTTACTGACTTCCAAGCATATAATGAGACTTGGGTCTAAGTGGCCATATTCTGCTTTACTTGCCCAAAGTGGCCATATTCTGCTTTACTTGCCCACAGTGTTGTTTATAACCTTTAGAATTAGGTCTCGTAATTGATAGTTCTGTGTAGATGATGTTTTAAACTAAGAAAAACACTCTTTGCTAAAATGCATAAGGATAAAACAATTGTGAAAAATGAGGGGTACTCTCCATTCTCGTGTTTTGTTTCATAATGTATAAATGTTGGCATATATAATGTTTCTGTTTGTTATGTTTGTATGTGCCAGTCCTGAGGGCTGAACTCAGGGCTTGGGTGTTGTCCTTGAGTTTTTTTTGCTTAAGGCCAGCATTCTACCACATGAAACCCAGCCTCACCTCCTGTGTTTTACTTTTAATTTTGGTGATTAATTGCAGATAAGCGCCTTAGGCTTTCCTGCCCAGGTAATTTTGAATCATGATGTTCAAATCTTAGCCAGATCAGTAGCTAGGATTACAAACATGAACCACTGGCACCTGGCTAATATTTTAAGCTACAAAGTTATTACTTCTTTCAAAGTCATTATTTGTCAAATATATTGACACATTTCTCAACTTCATATAAATGAGACTTGGCAAACAAAATGTGTCTGTGACAATTCTTAGGAAAGTTTCCTACATTTAGATGCTTCAAAATTATAAAACATTTCATTCTGATATAAAATACAGTATTCATTAGCACAAGATAGGGCATCCATCAAGAAAGGCTTGTTAGTTGAGATATTCCTGGTCACAAGAGCAGTTCCATGGTTAAATTGTACATTGAGTTCCCATCATTAGATCTTGGAGTTCCTCTGTATCTTTCTGTTTTTCAGTTGTTTACAATTCTAATCTACTTCAGCTATAAGAGCTGAAGGTAAACTTGATAACTCTCTTTGTTTAGTGATATAAGCTTTTCCAAGTGACTCTGAACAAAATGTAATAAAAACTTAAGAGGACTAATTTACAAACAACAAAGATATTTTGGATCTTTTGTTAAATAGATTTTCAAAGATGCAAATAAAAACTTCCAGAATCCCAGTAAAGAAAGAACATGTTTAATGTACATATTGCTTCTATTTATGGAACAGTATTTAACATGACAGTTATATCTTTTAGTCAGTTGGTAAAATATCAAGTGTTTAAATTGAATTATATATATTGTCAATTCCATGTGCCATTCTATGATTTTATTTGTATTTTTTAATTAGACAAATTTATGGGGCACGGAAGGACAGTTCAGCACATGTATATGGTTGTAATGATTAAATCAAGATAGTTTGCATTTCTATATCATTAATTTTTGTGGAAACTAATGTGTAATTTTTTGAGTAAAATTTTAAAGAAACCTCAAAAGCAAGACATGGTTATTCCCCTTCAAATGTTATTTCCCTTGAAAAATGCTTTAATTTTATTGCCAATGTGATGTACAGAGGAGTTACAGTTACATAAGTAAGGTAGTATATTTCTTGTTGAATAGTGTTATACCCTCCCTCCTTTTCTCCCACTTCTCCACCTCTCACTACCCCCCACAACTTATGAAGTTCATTTCCAACATATTGTCTCATGAGTATCACTGTTGCGTAGGTTTGCTCTTTGTCTTTTTTCTCACCATTTTGTTGTTCCCATTCCCTATTCAGGTAAACGTATATACAATACACAGATTACCGAAATCAAATAGAGTGACAACAAGGGATAAACCATTGGGAAAAGATAAAAGAAAAAAACATAGCACCTTAAAAACAACACCAACAAAGAAAAACCTCGTTTCCACATCTTGGAGTTCATTTCAATTAGCATCTTCTAATATGGTCCTTATGTACATAGCTATTGAGCTGTTGTGATCCTCTTTTAGGACTATACTAAACACACTAGTTATTACCAATGAGGGAAACCGTGGAGTCTGTTTCTGTGGATCTGTCTTCCTTCATTTAATATGATTTTTTCCAACTCTTTCCATTTCCTTACAAATAGGGAGATGTCATTCTTTCTGATGGGAGCACAGAATTCCATTGTGTGTATATTCCATATTGTCTTGATCCATTCATCTACTGAGGGGCATCTGGGATGGTTCCACATCTTAGCTATAGATCATTAATTTTTTAAGTTTGTTTAGCCCATATGGTACATATTTGTGGCATATGGTCTTATATTTCAATGCTTGTGTACAATATGTACTGATTATGTTCTTATTACTTTGTATTAGAACCTTCAAATTACTCTTTTGTAGTTATTTGTAAATGTTGACTATCTGGTTGTTATTATTGTTTTTAAATTATATTTTCTTAAAAGAATAGCTTTAGATAAAAGCAAAGTTGGAAAAATAACCCAGAGTTATAAGCACCCAGACTTTCCTGCCCAGGCTGGCACTGAACCGCGAGCCTCAGATCTCAGCCTCCTGAGTAGCTAGCATTATAGGTATGAGCCACTGGCACCTGACTAAAAGTTCCCATTTTTGGTAACAAATTAGTTTCTTTAAAAAAAATGTGTGTGTGTGTGTGAGAGAGAGAGAGGGGGGAAGGAGGGAGGGAGAGAGAGAGAGAGAGAATGAAATAGAGCATTGCTGCCAAAAAGTATTATTGAAGAATATAAAAATATTAATGGCTAATAAGGTAGTAATATATTTAAAGCACATGGAAGTGGTGGCATCACAGTTTCTCTTTTCTGAACCCACAGTGCCTTTGCCTCCCCAGAGTTCTCCTGATCTGTTTTGTTCTGCAGGAGACAGCATAACTAGCCAATGTTCCAGATGGCAGGCCGTGGCCACTGCCTCCAAACTTTCTCCACCACCTGATGAGCCTTGAAGAAATTGTGTGTCTCCAATTTGTCTTGTTTGAGCTTAATTTATTTTATCAGTGTGCATACTATTTCCTGCTCGTGAAAAGAAGTCTCAGTTACATATTCCCTGGAAAGGGTCAGAAAGAATGGGCTTATCACTGATTGCCTTCCAAAATGGCCAACATATTCCTGATATTCACCCCACCCTGCACATGGAAGTCCACACACTCATTCTCCCTCATTGGAATGCATCTGTGATAACTTTAAATTCAGTGAGTATGCAGTGTAAGAACTCAATGTAATGCTTTGATGACCAAACGACTGAGCCACAGGTAATCACCCACATTTTCACCGTGTTAGCTATCTTTTTGATGAGAAAATAATCCTGCCACGTAAATGCAGATGACTTATACAAGATGTTTGCCAACAATTCTTGTTGTTATATTGCATTTCTCTTCCTCCTCCTGTCTCCTCTCCTCCTCCCCCAGTCTTTTCCCCTCTTCCTTCATTCCTCTCCTCTTCTACCTTCCTTTCTTCCCCTCCTCCTCTTTCTCCTGCTCTACCCTTCCTCCTCTATTTTTGTTTCCCTCCTCTCATCTCTTCCTCCTCCTTTTCCATTCTTCTCTTTCCTCATCTTTTTCAATTTCTTCTACTTCTTTATAGTCCTGGGGCTTGGACTTAGGGCCTGTGCTCACTAAGCTGATGCTCTGCTGCTTGCTACAAATCTCCAGTCTGCACTTCATTTCAATGACACTCTATTTCTGATTTTTTTAAAATAGAAAACCCAGCAAAGACTTTTGATTCAGGATTTAATTCATTGTATATGTTCTACACCATAAATGTGTGATGCTTCATACATTGTGGCTAATAGGTTTTTATTATGTTTTGGGCTTCTAATGTGATCCTGTGTTATTCCCAAATTAATGAATTTGGTTACTTTGCATCTTGCACAAGTACTTCCATATTGTTCCCAATTTAATGAACTGATACTTTATAGTATCATCACAGTAACACTAATCCAAGGATTGCTAGGGATCAGAAGATTAAGTCCAAACAGGAAAATCTATGAGATATGAATCTCCAATTAACCACTAAAAAGCCAAAAGAAGACCTGTGGCTCAGTGGTTACTGCCATCCTTGCACAGAATAAGCAGATGACAGGACCCAAGGCCTGAGCTGAAGACCTGTAGTGGGTACATGTCTGGAGCTGACAGTAAAACTCAAAGGTCATCTTGACCCTTGTGCTCACTTGAAGGCACATGCAAGAAACTGGCTTACTTGAATAACACCAGGTGCCTAGGATTGCTTTGCTATGTCTGCAGAGTTTGTTTTACTTTCAACCAGTTGACCTTGTCTTGTTTTTACTGTACTCTGTTTTTACCAAAATTTTTCTTATTTTTCTGGACTATAGTAACCTTATATTACCTCTTGACTTCTAACCGTATATATTAGGAAAAGTTAAAAATAAACGGTGCTGCAGTCTTGAAATGCAGACATCTCCACCCCATCCTTTATCTTATGTCTTTTTCCCCTCATCCTCGCCCCCTGTATCAGGATTCCCTTTCGTTGCTGGAGGCTCCAGCAGGCTTTTGGGTTTTGTTTTTGCCAGTCCTGGGGCTTGAACTCAGGGCATGAGATGTGTTCCTGAGTTTCTTTCCTCAAGGCTGGTGCTCTAACACTTTGGGCAAAGTGCCACTTCTGGCTTTTTCTGTTATGTGGTACTGAAGAATTGAACCCAGGGCTTCATGCATGGTAAGCAAGCATTCTACAAATAAGCCACATTCCTAGCCCCCCAGTCCATGGTTTTATTGAAACTCTTAATTTCTAAAGAATCATCAAGATATAAAAGGGAAAACGAAGATGAAACAAGTCTTAAGCTGTAGGCTGGTGGTTTAAACCTGAAACTCTTGATTCTATGGAGAGTGAGAGCTGAAGGATATGGGTTACAAGCTAGCAGGAACAGCCTAGATTTTAAGAAATGATTTGGAAGATCACCAGCATAAATGACAGTAGAAGTCGGCTGCTGCTGGCTCAAGACTTCATATGTCTAGAGGTTGCATCTGAGAACCACCATTGGAGATCACTTCTGGCAGGAAATTGCATGAGGTTCGAAGACTCCAATAAAGATACAAAGGCAAGAAAAAAAATTGAGACCATATCTCTGGGTTCATTTCATTATCTGACCATTTCTGCTTGTGTCAGAAATATATTAATTATTGCAATTAAGGGAAACTATGGGATGGGGTGGGGATGGGAGGAGGAGCCCTGGATGGGGGGGAAGAGAAACAAAGGAGGAGGCAACAATGCTTGATATGCAATGTACTCATTACGTTGCCCATGTAATTGTAACCCGTATGTTATTTTCACACACACACACACACACACACACACACAAGATACAAAGGCAAAAAGTAGGGATGTGGGCAAAAAGAGACGATGGCCAGAGCCCTGGTCTGGACTTCAATCTCTTAGAATAGATAAGAACAAAAAAAATGGAGTGGAAGTATGACTGATGATGTCCTGGGTTACTAAATACAGTAATGTAAAAATGTAACTAAAGCACAACAACAAAGGAATAAATTTATTTCTTATGGGTATATAGAGATGTATTTAGTGAGAGTACAGAACAAATGTCAAATGTAAAAAATGCTACAAAGGGATCTTTTTTTCCCTTTCTTCTTTGGTTCTAGATGAGGACTCGAAATCAGGACCTGACCATTTGGTTCATTGGCTATCAGTCTACCAATGAGGCCACACCTCCATCACCACATTCAAATGGTCTCAGCTTCTCATACTTCTGTTCAGCAGCATAGGCATCCTTTCGAGTGCTCACTGGGTTTGTACGTGACTTTCAAAGGACGGCTCCAGCTGCAGCCTCTTGAAGAGGTGGGGATCATTAGGGGCCCACTGCCAAATATCTTGTAAGCTGAGTAGGGTGCTTCTTGACTATGATCATGCTATAGAGGAAGCGAGGTGTGTGGATGATGGTAGGAAGGCAGATTAGACAGGGGGAAAAGAAACAACAAATTTTCCCTGTCAAATGACTCCAGGGCTTAAGCGACCATTATGTGGACCTACCTTCCAGCCACTGGGCCTCTGGACTGACCACTCTCAGCCATCGTTCCTCAGTTTGCACCGCCACAGCTGTCTGGAGGTTGGCTTCAGGATACCCAATTTTTCCCTGCTCTGTGCATGCTAATTGAGCTCCCCATGATTGCATGAGTTCCAAAGGTTGCAGTGACCATGCTGTAGCCCTTCGGGTTTCAGCCACTGTTGCAGCCTCCCCTACTTTTACTGCTGCCTCCTATTTGGCTTCTCGCCCTCATCCCTGGCCTGTCAGTGCCAAAATGGTTCTCCAGGAGAACCCCTCCACCCATGTACCAAATGTACACTGGACTTCCAGTGACTCCTGGTGGTCAACAGGACCTACATGACCACAAGAAGAGCCTGACTATAAATGTTACACACAGACATAGAGAACTAGTACGATGGCTTGACATTCAAGGCCTCTGAAAATGGAGGTTTGACCCCCATAAAATTTGTTTCACTATGAATTTTATATTTTCACACTGAACAATGTATAATATCCTTGTGCTTCCTTTATTGGCTTTTGTCTTATTCTTTTCAAAGAATTATTCAAGCAGGAGCTGATACATGTCTCTGGTGATGGCACCAACAGACCCAAAAAGAAAAGGAAGTGGGACATAGAGTATCCATGCTTTCAATAAGAGTCCACCACAGGTCAGAAGTGCAAGTCTTAGGACACTGAGCACAGCTGCCACCCACCGTCTCTGAAGCATGGCTCAAGTTTGGAGAAGGATTTCAGGACACCTGAAATATTGAATTATCTCCGAGACCAAAGAAACAACCACATCTAGTACATTGAGCTCACAAATATACCATGGAGTTCCAGTGAAAATGATCACTCAGATGAAGACAGGACACTGTTTAAAATGCAGAGAAACAATGGGAATGGCACTAGAATAGGCAATAATACTTTGTGTGCAGAAGATAAGGACAAGGGAGATGAATTGCAGTTGATTAGCTGGGAAATGGATAGTGAGAGAGAAGAAACTTAGTAAAGCCAACGAATGTGAAGATGGAGAGGGTGCCATGGAAATCTCAGATGGTGCGTCTCATGCAAGTAGTTTTTCTTTAGCAAGTGATGATAGGAAACCTGAGCTTTGTAAGGCAAGACCTGGCTTTATTGCCTAGCTGGACTAAAATTGAAGATCTTCCTGCCTCAGGTTCCTGAGTTCTGGAATTACAGTTATGCCCTACCACAGTCCTGTTTGAAACAGTTACCTTTCATGCTAGATTATTATTGCTTTTTTTCACCTGTGACCTTCATAAGCCTGACTTCGACATTTCTGGACCTTGCCATGAACATGTGACTGTTTGGATTATGAGGAAAGGATCATTCCAACAGCTTCACATACTGAAACACCTACCTTGGGTACCTGTCAACTCACTGCTCATCTGGCCTGTGTGGAGACTGTCCATTCTGCTCTGCTCCTTAAGAGTTCTGTCAGATGCTCATCTGTGTACCAGAAGAACACAATGGTGGAGGGTTTAAGATGGCAATGAGAAAGAAGAAATTTACTTCTATGAGACTTCTGTTAATTGCCTTATTTTGGTTGGTCATGTTTATCTTGCTCACAGATTACATTCTTTTTTATGGTATGATGGAGTAATACATTTATATTCTTAAGCATTTAAGTTACAGTTGTTTGTTTTCATTGAGACAAACTTCTGAGAAAGAACAAATAACCTCATGCTCATTTCCAGAAATGGATGTTTATGTTACCATATTCCCTTGTACGACAATAATTCTTGGTCTGGAAAGTCAGTAACTAGAAATAGATTAAAACTTTTAACAAGACACATTTATTTGTGATGTCAGTAGGCTTTGGATTTTTAGTCTCAAAAATGTGTGTGACTATGTTTAGTCTGGCCCACTGCAGTGAGAGCACCCTTCTTTCTAAGATATTAACAAGTGAATGGATTGCCTGACACACTTTTGGAGTTTTTTTTCTTGCATACTATTAAACATTTCCTTAGAGGAAAAAAATATTACACTATTTCTGCTCTTAATAGAGTCCATTATATTTCAGTTAATTCATCTGTAAGCATTAGTAAACAACCCAGTGTATTTGCTTCTGGATTTAGTGGAGCATTGTAGCTGCCACAAATGAGGGAAACCATGCAGCCTGTGTTCTCTGAGTCTGGATTACTTCCCGTAATATAATACTTTCCCAGTCTTTCCACTTTGTTACAAAGAGTATTCTATCATGTTCTCCGATGGGTGAGTGGGATTTCTGTGTGTGTGTGTGTGTGTAACCTCATACATATATAACACATTGTATCAATCCATTCATCATTTAAGGTTTTTCTATTTATTGGAAAGTGAGAGACATGAGCCTTATCACCCTGTTTGTGGGCAGAGACATGAGCTCTTGGGGCAAAAGTCCTGAGCCTTGCTGTCCATTTTTTATGGCCTTAAGTGGCAACAGCCGAACAACTATTAATTTATTCATTTTTGTAAGTTCTGGGGCCTGAACTCAGTGCCAGTGCACACTAACACTTGAGCCACAGAAAAACTTCTGGCTTTTTTCTGGGTATGTGGTTACTGAGGAATCGATCCCACGGCCTCATGCACACTAGTCAAGCACTTTATCACTGGGCCACCTTCCCAGCCTAAGGTTTTATTTTTTAAACTAACATGTAAAAGAACCAACTAAGGGAAAAAAACAAATTGTTTAAATAGGGATACAGATGTACAAGATGTTTTGTCGAAAAACGAACTTTACAACTTTGGCTGGTGGGTGGTGAAGGGGAAGAGGAGGGGATGGGAAATAAAATAAACAACAACAAAAAAACCTGAAGGAAAAAAAGAACCAACTACATGAACAACTGTATTACAGGAAGCAAGCTCCTTGATTAGAACCATGACATCCTTGGCCAGAAACCTCGGACATCAGGCCTTTTCCATATATCTCCTGTGCAGTGAGCTTCCATCCACTGATCAACATTTCATTGGCCTGAAAGAAAGCAAAGTGATGTGAAACATGATGCAAGCAGACAGAGGGGGCCTCATTCCTCTATGTCAACATTGAGGATGGGTACTCACAAACCCCTGATCCTAGGGGGAGGGTGCTAGTAGACACCAAGTATGAATTGTGTGGGGTCATGATCCAATGGGCAGAAGGGCTGGGTGATTAAGAGAAAGACATAACCTCATTGATAATCACATGGACTCCAAAATATGAACTAAAAAAGGTCTACTTTGGTTTGAGGTTATTATTTTAACTTCCTTTATCTGCACTCTGTCCTCTAAAGCCAGCTCCCATGTGTGAACTCTTCATATGCAAGACAATGAGCCATTAGTAATGCCAAGTAATTGTTAATCTTATGGAAGTGAGCCAGGCATGGACTGGCTGTCTGGGGTTTCTTTTCCTCTCTGAGTTATGAAAAGTGACTTGTTTCTGAGACACAGTGCCTATGTTCTAATGGCTGAGCTCTTCCTGCTGGATATTATCCTAGACATCACATTTCACCATGCGGATATAACTATAAGAGACAAAGCAGCTAGGACTTTGATGTTCCCAAAATTATTGCCAAGCTGAGTAAGTCTGACACATGACTTCGAATGATTGCATGAAGGAAGTGAACATTATTTTGTTTTTACAAGGTGTAATTGTGTATACATCAATGCAAGCTTATTCACATTACACTGACTTTAATTTTGTCCCAGGTTTTCATTTTGGTTCCAGAGGGAAGTGTCTAGATTTCACCATTCCAGCAATAGGCTCCCAGATGCTCATGCAGGGAGAGGAGGGGAGAATGGGTTGAAATGATGACTTCCTTCTGTGTTTCCCTGACAGTACTGAAAACCAGACCCAGGGCTTCTGGGCTTCAGGTAAACAAGCTGTGAATAGAGTCTCCCTTCTCAAGAGATGCAATCTTCATGAAAATTGCCCAGAGGACACTACAGTTTCCACTGCTATTTTAATTCCATACAGTGCCCAGAGCACGTGAGCAAATGCTGGAGGGCACATGTGTGGCTGACTCACCACCTTTCAAGAGAAGCAAGAGGGATGAAAACAGTCGCAAGGAACCTGTTCCTCAGCAGAAAGCCTTGCAAGATTCCACAACATCACCCTAATTGAGGCTGGTATTTAAGCACAGTCTTGGACAGGTCATGAGCATCTGAAAAGTATGGAATGTTCTGCTAAACCACAGGTTGACGAAGCAGCATCTTCTTAGGGAAAAAAGATGGTGTATAAGTAAACACTTATTGGAAATCTCACTAAACATTGTTCTTTTTATTAACTCAGTGCTTCAAGGCAGAAAAGTGAAAGTTGATAAAGGAGAGGGGCCCTAGGACCACTGAATTTGCCCATCTTAGAGCATCATTTTCTTTCTCAACATACAGTAGAAAAACCACATCCTAGTCCCTAGTCAAGCAGGAGGTATATTCTCAACACAGTATATGCCAACATGTTCAGGTCCAGAGAACCCAGTGATAGTGGTTCCACTCTGTTCTCCTCAGTCACTTTTCTCCTTTTTTGAGATAGGTTCTAAGTAGGCCTTTGGGCTAAGCTACATGTGTATGCGGATCATAGGCACGTACCTCATGCCTAGCCTCATTACTACTTTTTATGTTTTCTGCCTTTTGAAGGTCAGTCAATAGCTCTAACATGGCTCTCTACCATTTGCCTTTATCCATGCCCTTACCTGGTTCTCTTCATCTGGTCTCACTGGAGCCATCTGTTTCTATCCATCATACCGTTATGGTGGCCTATCTTGCTTCTTTAAGCTAGCTCTATACACATGTGTTTGTTACTAGGGAGTCATTCCTGACTTATTCTTTTCTCTTTTTCAAATGGGTGGATGTGCAGGACAATGAAAGGAATTCCTGAATTTTCCTGAGTGTGAATGACTGATTCAAGTCTGTTAACTGTTTCCCACTTAAATGCACAAGAAGTAGGCCAGGATTGGTGGCTCACACCTGTAATCTTAGCTACTAAGGAGGCTTAAATCTGGAGGACGGTGGCTCCAAGTCAGAAAAGTTTTGAGATTCCACCTTCACAATAATCACAAAAAGGGCCGGAATTATGGCTTAAGGTGATCATACAATCTGAGCAAGAGCTGTCATAGTATAGGTCACTTTGTGCTTCGTGTAGCACAAGCTCTTTAGTCCCAGGTCTGTACTAATAGCATCTCTTCAATTCCATATTTGTGTATGTGTGTGCATGTGTACAATTTCATGCACTCATGCACTTTTTGTGTACACTGAATATTAATCAAGGTGCAGGTGCTTATATTGCAGAGACTTCAAACAAATTTGAATCTTTCTAAACACAATGAACTATCAAGAATTCTACCACTGTCAACATTCAGTACAAAGATTCCACTTCCAAAATGCCATTTGGCTAGATGGTGTTTATCCAAATTTACTTAGTCTTTCCTCTACTTTACCCTCATCCTCCCATACCATTGCACATCCACACAATCCCCAGATTATTGCTTACAATGATCATAACATGTTCCTGAAATAAGGATTCTTTAGTGAAAGAATTAGCATTTAATTGTTAGCAAGTCAACTTCTTCAGTAATAACTCACAATGAGCTTAAAGATCTACCCTTAATTTGGTCGGGCCAGGTGCACACAGCATAGTAAAATGGACAAAACAGCATTTCAATGTCTGGTGGAGCTCTATGGGACCTACCCCCATATTATCATGTGCTTAACATGGTCCTCACATGTGAGGGCAGAATACCTTCTTGTCCTTGTGGGACTCTTGGATTTCAGGGAAGCAGGAGGATGAAACTGAGCCCAAACCTTAAACTTCTCAGTTTGCTGGCCAAGTTTCAGAAAAACTTAATAATCTGCCCAAGGAAGGTAAGTCAGGCTACAGGTGAAGAAAAGACAGGAGCCTAAAACTTGGCATGGAATTTCTGAGAAGACACCTTTATACTAAGAATTATGGCTTTTAGAAATGGCTCAGGATTGTTTGTGGTCAGAGAGTGTGGGCATGCAGGCCAATGAGGGGACTGGCAACTTTTTACACTATCATCCTATAGTGACAAAAAGAGGAAAATAACCCCAAATGGGGCTGCACTGGGCATTTACTTGATGTCAAAGTATTGGGTCTGAACAGTACTGGTTGTGAACCTGGACTGCTAGGCATAGGGTGTTGGATGTGAATTGAGTTATAAATGGAGGGATGGATTGATGGAAAGTGTTATCAATTGCAACAGTACATTCACATCTACCAGGGATCTCTCATAAAGTGACAGTACACTCAACTTTATGAACCCATTGACACTGGTCATTCTTGGTTGCTGGCCAATCACTTCCTGCCTTATCAGACAACACACCAAGTGGCCATGGTTTGGTGGGCACAGAGGGCTAGCATATAAAGGTCAGTGAATGCCTGGCAAGTTAGCAGGGTGTACCAAGGTTTAGCCACCCTGCACTGCTCATTCTCATGGTTCTCAGCCTGTTAGCTCCTTGTGGAAAACTCACTGCTCCAATGGGAACAGGTGCTGCATTCCAGGCCTCCCTGTCTTGCCCTCCAGGTCTCAGAAGTCCTCAAAAGGCTGTTCTGAAGTTGTCAGGGCCTAATGCAGGCAAAGCTCAAGTGTTGTAAGCTCCAATTCATAGCAATGATAGAGTGCTGCAGATCTCTGTAATGTGTTATGCCTCCAAGGGAAGGAGGCCCTTTGGTACATGGTGCAAGGGGGCTTGCTGATCCTCCCTGCCCAACAGCAGCTATTCTGGCTTGAGCAGCACAAAGGGATGGGGCATGAGGCACCCTGGGGACAAGCACCCACCAGTAGAAGGGTTGCTAGGGCAGGTACATCTACAGAGAACAGTGCCAGTACTGGGGGGCTGTGTGCTTTTTTTAACTTCTCCACATTTCAGTTTTCAAAAACAACTTAGACTTTAGAGTAAGTTTCAACCTATGGAAAATTTACACAAGTGTTTCCTGTACTACCCCAGCTCTCCCTAGATGCACATGTCATAATCAAAGCCAGAACATTTCCATTGAAGTCATATTAGTCACTAAATACAAACCCCATGCTAACCTCACCATTGCCTCCCTCTGCCCTTCTCTCACTCAGGAGTCTCTCTGGTCCTGCAGATCCCTTCTCTCTTTCCCTTTGAGGAACAAAAGTGCCCACCAAACTTCCATGCTTAGACATCGTGAGGGGTGCCACTCACCATTTGCTCTCTTGGTAGGCATAGATTGAGGGATGTGGAAGGACTCTTCCTCCTTGCCAGGAGTCCACAGAGCAACAGATGCTACAGCCATCTCTGTGAATCACACTGGGACACCGAGGTCCCCAAGCTTACACTTGTCCATGGTACTCCTGTTAGAAATCAGAGTCTTGGACTTGGTAGGTAGGTGAGCTATACTACTATTTTGTGCTGGTCATTTTTCAGTTGTAGTCTTGCTTCCTATACAGATACAATATAGGGCCTGGACTCACCTATTTTAGGCTTCCTATTGTAGTGAAGTTGATATGCATCCCTAGCTTAAGAGGAGATGTCACCCACCTTTTGGCCTGGGCTGGTCCTGAATAATGATAGTCCACATCTCAGCATCCTAAATAGTTAGGGTTGCACAGGCCACTCCCAGCTCCAATGTTCCTTCCTTCTCAACCCTACCCACTCAGCAGTGACTGACAGCTCTCTCTCCTCAGTTACTCTTACCCTCTGATATTTCAGAGAGGAGACACACATTTTCTTCTTCATTGTCCCAAGACTGCTTGATATTGTACTGTCTATCTCCTCTCATTCTAGGCTCCCTAAGGAAGTGATACCCCCGGATCCTGGATGTTTCTGCATGAGGAGGTAGGTCCCAGTGACACAGAGGTAAACGTAGTTATGAACCCCAAAAGGAGGTCCTGCTACTCCAGCTGTGGGCTCTCAGTTCCTTCTGCAACTCCCTCAGCTACAGTCATTCTCCATGATATAGTGGTCTTCCAGCACTCCCCACATTGATGGGTATGAAGACAGCATCATGATAATTGGCCAGGTCAAACTATGGGCACTCAGTGATGGAGTTAAAGGAGTTTCACTTGTTCCCCTATCCAATCTGACATCCAGTCCCTCCCTTCAACAGAGTATAATCTCTGTGGATGCCCTTCTCTACCAATTCTCTGTCTCTCTCTAGAACTAAGGAACAGGTGTATGTAATTGAGAAAATGCAAATACAATCTCTCATCATGATTGAGCTAATTTCAATAGGGAAAAAATGAACCACAAATTTATACTGAACCCATCTCCCCACTTCTTTTATTTGTGCAAGTTTGATCCCTAATTGCTTTTGTGTGTTTGTTGTCAGAGGTGTATAGGTACAGTTGCGGGGGGGGGGAGTTGTGAATACTAGGACTTGAACTCAGGTCCTTTGGCTGTTAACCTGGATTTTTTGTTCAAGGCTGGCACGCTTACCATTCCAGTCACTGGTCCATTTGTGGCTTTTTCCAGGCTAACTGAAATAAGAATCTCTTGGGTTTCTCTGCCTACACTGGCTTCAAACTGCATTTCTGGTATCAGCCTCCCAAAAGGCTAGAATTACAGGTGTGTGTGAGCAACTGGTGCATGGCCTCCCACTGCCACTTTAAAAGGGCAGCTTTTAGCTGTAAAAGAACAATTCTTGATTGAAAACTGGGTATCAGCGTGATTTGTGCAGATCTGGAGGCTCCTGATGGGAGGAATGGCCTTCCCCTGGGAAGGATCACAGCACTACATTAACCAAGTAGATTGATGAAATGTTCCCAGACAACACTCCAGATACTCTGAGTAGAACAACATCCAAACCACAGTCCTTAAGACATTGTCTGAAACAATTTTTTAACGAAGGTACTCACAGACACGCCTCCCATAATCTTGGGAAAAATAACAGTACAGCAGCCTTCTGGATCGTGTCCGGGGGTATAGGGTGATTCGAACCAAACCTTTTCATTAGCCCAAACCACATCACAAAGAGGCATTATGGATGCTCCTACTCCAATGGCTGGGCCCTTTACTGCTACAATATTAGGCTTCTTAAATTGAATTAAAGTATTCACCAAGTTTCTAAAGTTAAAAAAGTAAATGGGGAACAGGTAAAAACATTGCATGTGTGAGCAGATGACAAAAATCTATTCTAGATTGCAAGTTGCCAAACAGAAAATGTGCTAATCATAAAAACTAAGATTTTTTTAAAAGCCTCCTCCAAGAAAATGTAATCTGTCGATATACTTGCTGCAGGTTGTAAAGGCTTACCTACAGCCGGATATCACACAGGGTTGACTGCTGCCACCGGTTGTAGGTGACATAGCCAGAACTGCTTTGGTATTTACAGTGCCACTAGGACAGTCTGATCATTATATGTAGCATTTCCAACTTTCTCTCTTTGAAGATCCAAGGATCATACTGACTTTAGGGAGTTCTTGTGTCCAAGAAAGGGAAAATTTAGAGTGAACTTAGCACCAAGATTGTCTGGTACTGACTGAAGGGTTATTGACTAAGGGATAAAACCTGCCCCTGCTAGGAGACTTTACACATTGAATCTGGGAACAACAGGTATTTTCTAAGGTCTTATAAACTGGACTAAATTAACTTAGGGATATGGAGCTAGACTAATTTAAGACATGAGGTTGGAAAGAAAGATCAGCAAGCATCCCGATGCTGGTATCCCATTATGTGTTGGTGGTTGCTACCGCCACATGAGATTGGAGAGCAAAGCAGCCATGGGGGGAGGTGGTCTAAGCAGGGGACATGATCTTGCCATAAGGCGCAGCCAATGATTTGCTGGAGTTTATTTTTACAGGCTTTGTAGTACAAGGGAGGTTGGTGCTATACTATATAGGGAATAATCTTCTTCCTCAGCCTCCTCCCATAAAGCTGATTCTGTTTTCAAAGGTGGTTTCTTGTTCTGATTTCACACAGTAGAGCAAAGCATAAATTTATACCTACCTACATAAAAAGTTATTCTTTTTATGTAGTTGGAGTCTGACCATTGAAGAACAATTACAACTTTTCATACACAGAGTTCTAAGCAAGGGCTTGACTGACAACAGTCATTGAGACACTTCTACTAGTTCTCCATCCTCTGAACACTATCAAGATGGAATATAGCACTGCCTCTCCCCTTACCCCCCACTCCCCACAAGTCCTGAGGGTTGAACTCAGCGTTTTCTGTTTAGTTGACTGGCACTTGACTATTTGAATCACTTTCAGTCCTGTTTTTACTAATCACTTGGAGGCTCAATTTTAACAGACTTTTCTAATTGACCTGGTCAAGATCGTATGGATGGATTTTCGACTTTTGAGTAGCTAGGATTACAGATGTAAGCCATCTGCCTCCTGCTAGATTATATTGTAATGAGGGAGGTTGGGAGGTTTGTAAAGAACACAGGAGAACAGGGCTTGCAGATGCAGATTCCAGCAACTGGTGTGAGGTGTAGTCTATTAGGTGAGGCTGACCTCATCGCAGCCTTGCCATTTGCCCCAAGGTCAGTAATGTTTTTGTGCTATGCGAGAATTGATTCCTTTAAATGAGCAAGCTACACTAATTTCTCATGATTCTAAATGAGATGTCCCAAGGCATTGTTAGAATGCTCACACTGGGGTTTAATGATAAAACTGTTGTACATAAACACATAAGAATCAAAAACTGTCCACTATTCCATGCTTATCCCATGATATGTTTGTACCTATATAAAAAATTTTGGTCTCAAAAATCTATGAAGAAAATCAGTATCAGGGTTTCAATGGGATTGATGTATTGTTTTAAAGCTGCAATTTCTATTTTTCCTGGAATAATAATAATGCCAGATGAAATTATGTCTGTGTCTCAGAGATCCATGCTAAATTAACCAGCAGCCCTGCTCAGAGGAAGGGTGCCATGATGCTGTGTGAATTCTTTTTGTAAACATGAGTTGAACAGAAACTCAGTTTTTTAAAACACAGCCACCCATCAAAGATTTGTAGAAATGACCTGTCAGGAGAGACTTCCCCAGGCCAAAAAGCTATAGAATCATGAACTACAAAATTCCAGCTGCAGTGTGTCTTGTGGTAGGAGATCATGATGGACCTAAAGAGGAAAATGTGTACAACTTTTTTTAAGTATACATAAGATTTTGTTTGCTAACCATGGTTCTTGAACATAGGGCCTGGGCATGTCTCTGAGCCTCTTTGTGCTCAAGGCTAGTGTTCTAGCAACTGAGTTCCAACAATACTTCCAGTTTTTTCTGAGTAGTTTATTGGAGATAAGAGTTTCATGAACTTTTTTGTCTTGGCTGGCTTCAAACTGCAGTCCTCAGATTTCAGACCCCTGAGTAGCTAGGATTACAGGCATGAACTAGCTGGTTCCTGGTTTTTATATATAACTTTTTAAACTTACAATTAAAGCCCATAAACATTAAAAGATGTGTAATGCAGCATACTCAATTAGTATTTATTCCCACTGGATCATCTGTGACTGAGTTAAAGATTTGCCACAAAGTTAGTTTTTGAAGACAGAATTCCTTCTGAGAAGACACTTGAGAAGGTCAGATATTAAGTCAGACCATCATAGAAGGGAGTAGCAATTGTCTAGGAAATCCAGGCAACAAGATCTGAATTAGGTAGTGTGCTGCCTTGCTCAGCATACTCAGCTTTATTATCTGAAAGAGGAAGGATTGAGTGGGAAGAGGTCATGTTCCTGGGGCAGCTTATGGGTTTGTTTTGCTCTCTCTCCAAATTCTCTAATATAGGACTGCTGAGTAATAGCCTCTTCCTTTGAAAACTTCCCACATTATCTCACTGTATCAGAGTGGATACCTCACTTCTGTGCAGAGGAGCTTGCTTTTGGGTCCTTCAGACTCATGCAGACACCAAAAGCCCAATGCTATAATTGGAACCCAAGCTACTCAGTTTTATCAATGATGTACGGGCTGTTTCATGACAATGAATCTGCAAACTGGCCGTCATCAATTCCAATAGTGGAAATAGCCCCAGACAGTGGACAATGAAAGATATTAGTTGATCTCCATTCTTACTTTCCTTCCCTTCCATTCTGGATATTTCCCACAATGAGGATCCTAGCGTCAAAAATTTTAAGGAATTTGAAACATGACACCACAGAAACAAGCAAAAAATATACATAGAAAAATTGTTTTGTGTAATGTCCCTCTTAGGCATATAAAGTTAATTTAAATAAAGTGAGTAAGAAAGAAAAAGGTTTTAAGTAAAACTGCTCTAAATAAGTACTTTTCTGATTCTCCCATATTCCATTAAGAAAAATGCTCATGACAAAAATAGATTCACTCAAAGCAGCAGCAATGCAGGTTTGGCAGAAGCACAATGTCTCTGTTTCCTATAATATCAGCTGAGCCTTCTGTGGGAGCCAGGAGAAGAACATGGCAGTGGGAGGTTGGTAGAAGAAGTAGGAGTGAGGATGTGATGAAAACATGCATCTAAAATCACCTAAAATTGCAAGAGATGCGGTTTCTGCTTAAATGTGTGTATCTATCTTTTCTCTTTTTCTAATCCCAGTACTACAAAGCCTCAGGCCCTGTCAAGGTCAGAGACTGGACAGTGGAGGAGGGAACGGCTGGAGAATAGCAGGAGTGGTGAGAGAAGTTCCAAGATGCACAGGAGAGGACACAGGTGGTCTCACAGAAAATGTAAAAAGTCACCAGAGAAGACAATGGTGTGTGTGCGTGTGTGTGTGCACGCGCGTGCGTGCGTGCATGTAGAAAGTGAGGCTTAAAATCATGCAACATATCCTGAATTATGGTTCAACAATGATCAGTGTCCACACATTGATATGAGGTTCTGATAGTCTAGAGCAGAATTATGTCCACTGATTAAGGCTTATAATTTCAAGTCAGGCAAGAAGGCACTGCCTTCTAGTACTATACTACAAAACTCCAATTAGTGAACCCAGAATAACAATGGGATTACAGCATTTCAAACCAAACACTTCTGGCTAGGTCATTCATGCCTGCAATCCCAGCTCTGAGGGCGGTGTATGTGAGGGAAGAGCAATGCCCAAAAATTACTTAAAATACTTAAAACAAGAAGGGGGCTGGAGGTGTGGTAGAGTGCATGCCTAGCATGTATGAGGCTTTGAGTTCAATCAAACCATGAACTACCAAAAGAACCCCAACAAATGTAAGATGTGCTCATTAGCTGGATTCAGACACCTATGCAAAGAAGCCAAAAATGTATGGCTTCGTTCTTCACTATAAGAAATATTTAGAGTGGGGCTGGGAAGGTGGCTCAGTGGTAGAGCGCTTGCCTTGCATGCATGAGGCCCTGGGTTCGATTCCTCAGCACCACATAAGCCAAAAGAAAAAAGCTGGAAGTGGCACTGTGGCTCAAGTGGTACAGTGTTAGCCTTGAGCAGAAGAGCTGAGGGACAGCGCCCAGGCCCAGAGTTCAGGCCCCACAATCAGACCGCCCCCAAAAAAAGAAATATTTAGAATTCTGTGAAGATATGAGATGTGTACAACACAAGTACCATGCAGCTGTACATTACCTATATAGCACTCTTAGTCAACATGCCTGAGCAGTTGCTGTGTTTCACTTAGCCTCAAAATCAGTTATTGGCCTCTGATAAGCAGTCATTTAAGTCAGACTCATAGAAAGAGCAGATGAGTTAATTGAGTAACTGAGTTAAATGACAGACATCTGGAAACAACCTGCTCAAGCTGTGCACAAAGGAAAAGAACCAACACTTGAACTTAAAATTTGGTCATGTCCAGTGCAAGTTGAGATGTATGCAATCGTGGAGCTTTCCTGGCCATTGCAAGCTGCCTTTTCAGATACTAGTCAATGTGCATGCATTGAAAGCCCCCTTGCTGTGTGCTCTGCCACAGCACTAAGACCATCAGTGTTGTAGGATGACAAGGAAACTCCTCACAGGAGAGAACATGGCCATTGTTATCTTGCACAAATAAGAAACCTGTCAAGCTGGGCACCAATGGCCCCTGACTGTGAACCTAGCTACTCAGGATGCAGAGATCTGAGTATGGCAGTTAAAAAACAGCCTGGACAGGAAAGCCCTTGAGATACGTATCTCCAATAAACCACCAGGAAACTGGTAGTGGCACTATGGCTCAAGTGATAGAGAGCTAGCCTTGAGCTGAAGAACTGAGAGATAGTTCATAGGCCTAGAGTTCAAGACCCATGGCCAGGAAAAGAAAAAAAAAAAGAAAGATGAAAGAAAGAGAGAAAGGAACAAAGAGATAAAGAAAGAAATAGAGAGAGAGAGAGAAAGAAACAAAGAAACAAAGAAAAGAAACAAAAAAACAAAGAAAGAAAAAAAACAAAGAAAGAACGAGAAAATTGAAAAACAGAAAGAAACCTGTCAAGATGAGAGTTTTGGCAAAGTTCCAGCCTCTGCAGTTGAAGACATCCTGACCTGGGAGATGGCCCAAGGACAGAGGAACTGTTACCTTCTCCTAGTAAGAGCCAAAGCTCCCACTGGGCACATACAACTAGCATGGAGCAGATGCCCATCACATGCATACTGCCCCATGTCAGTGTGGCCAGAGTGATTAGCAGCCAAGCTGCTAAGTCCCCTCCAATTCCCACCTCCTGGGCACATTGTGGGCCAGCTCAGAAGGAGGTTTCAGAAGAGCATAAAGAGCCACGCAGCAAAGCAGTGGTGCAGAAGCACAAACCACATGTCTCTCTCCTCTGAGTTATTCTCAGATGATTTTGTGGATAACAAGATGTGGGTGAAGCTGTCTTGCTTCCTGAAAATATCTCTGTATCCATAGGCACTCTTTGTCTGCCTCACACTGAAAGGCAAACACTTGTCCAAAGGCTGGTCTCCTCTGTCGCCAATATATTTCCTTTTCCCAGCCATCACTCCTTAACAGACATCTGTATGTTGGCTGATAGCACATCCATGAATGGAGATGTACCTACCAGTGGTTTGAAATCACGTTGGTCCGTGATTTCCTATCACCAGTTCTCTTCCACTGTCACCTCAGAATTAGACCAGAAGCTGGTCGAAGTTCCAGGATTTATCAACACAACGATGTCAATATCAGAACCTTGTCAAATTCTACTTCAAAATGCCTTTAAGTTTCAATCTATGTCTGACAGAAAATCCACCCCATACTTTTTTTGGTCTAGGATATGTACAGCTATAAACTGGGAGACTTTTAGAGAATGAGATTAGAGAGAATGGGTCTCCTGGACAGGATCTGCTCTAGGTATGACAAGGTGGAAGGAAAAAGGAAACAGCATAAGGAAATATGATTAACAAGGCCAAAGTGGTTAAAAGAAATCTCTCCAATGCAAGAAGGTCCTTCTGACAATCCTGTTCTTGTTGAGCCATGGCTGGTATGGTGGTGCCACTTTAGACTCTGGTCCCATTAGGGCAACATACATGTCACGGCTTCTTCCTTCGATGGCCTAGGCTCTCTACCAGAGGTTCATCCCCCATTCCTACCACTGCTTTCTAAAGGGGTACACATATCAAGGGGCTCTCTTATTTCCACCTACAAACATTCTACCAGTGTTCCCTCATGACACAACTCCTCAATGCCAATCTGGGTGTTTTGCCTTGACTCCTAATATATCATATCTGGAACCTAACATTTGTTACCTTTCCTCCTTTTGGTACTGGGAACTGAACTGAGAGCTTTGTGCATGCCAGGCATGTACTCTACTACTGAGCTGCATCGTTACACAGAGCTTTGCTTATACTAGTCAAGGACTCAATGATTTAATACAATTACCAAGGCACATGAGAATAAGGGAGATGCTGCACTTAGCATTTGGACAAAATAATCACCCTGTCTATAGGAGTCACTTCAACTTTAGCTTGTGTGGCAATGAGTGCAGAGCTCTGGCTAGGAGAAAACAAAAGCCATGTCTGAGAAATACATGATAATCTACTGGTAAAATTATCAACAGGAGTTTTCTGAGGGATGAGGCATGAGTCATTAATTATGAACCAAGAACTACTTCTTCAAAAGTGTAAAGAAATAAGCCAAAGCCACCAGAAAAGACTCAAAAATGGGTACTTAAGAGAAAACAAAACTGTTCTTAGTCAAACACTGGAAAATAGGTTGGGTGGGGCCTCCACCACAGCTTGGCCTCAATCCTTAACCCACTGAAGAATGAGAGTGCCTTGGCCAGGCCTGCCTTCAGTTTGGACCCAGCAGCCTTAGAGGATTTGGAGTTATCCAACCTGGTCAGTTCCAGGACTAGAGACCCAGGGATATCAATTTGCTGGCCCACACCTACTCCCTAGGACTCCCACATTGGAAGCTATTTGCACTTTGATCTGCCCTGGGGCTTCTAGTCACAGATCAGCCTATCTGGCAGTTTACTTTCTGATGAGTAAGACCAACTTGGCTTAAAGATCTCTACCCCACCTCTCCCGACTCTAACCCAACCTCAGGCCTGGTATAGGAAAGCTTAGGGAACTTACCGTCTCCCAACTTTACTAGAAACAAGGAACTTGCACCTCACCCAGTAGTATCTTTTCTTAGAGCTTCCTAAAAGTTCCTGGATTCCCATAGGTCCTGTTTCTGAAGAAAAAGGGGCTCTTACAAGTTATTAGTGGCCATGGATTAATGCCTGACACAAAAAACCTACCTGGAGCCTCACTGCAAGAAGAGTGAAAGATTCTGGCAAAAAGAACCAGTGAATGATTTTGGCCTCTGGTGAAAACAGAAATGTTCACCCTCTTCCTGGCCATTGTGTAGATTCTAAGCAATTGAGATTTCTGTCTCACTCATGTAAACATACCCAACAAGCTGGATCTTTTTCCCTTACATCCCCCTGTGGGCCTCAGACAGCTTCGAATGCTGGAAAATGAATATGAGAATGGGTCATTGGGCCATGTCTCCCTTCTACTCCTTGACTTGGAAGTACTGAATCAAGCAGATCTTGATACGCTATGTGACTGGTCAACTTCTCACTCCCTCAAACAGCTAGACTCACTTCTGTCCTTGGAGTTGCCATATGACTTGAGAAACTACCCTGGCAACCAGGATCTTGCACTCACCTTGTGAGTGCTGCTTCGCTGCCAACTGAACTGTAAGCACAGGGATTGAGGTTCCTGCTACTGTTTCTGGGGAATGTGAATGAAATCCCTCTGATAGGGCATGAGAAGGAGAAGTAGATCCTTAACGGCCAGTATTCATACCTGCATTTTGTGGTCCCATTCCCAAAGAGGAATGCATACTAGGTGGCAGGTAAAGCAAGTCTTGTGTCAGAATAAAGGAGGAAGAGGCCCTGCTACCTCAGTGCCCAGACAAGTCTTGAACATCAATCCCTTCAGTACTCCAAACATCACCTTGGTACTAGGAAAATTGTAACATCTGGATCTGGTTTACTTTCTCTTCAAACTGCTTTTATGCTACTGGCATGCTATTGAGAGACTGCTAACTTTAAAACTGGGCCAGGAAAATAAACAATATTGGCATTTGTCATCCTCCTCTTCAAAATAGTAGGAACACCATGAATTTGAAACTCCTCTTGAGCACCATTCCTATATTGCTAAGATTAAATCCTGCTGGTCAACTTTATATTTCAAATATATTGAAAGAAAAAAAGAGATTCTAAAGAAGAATAAGGACTCAAGAGTACAAAATTTATACTTCTTTATTTATATAAACAGGGCTTTAAAAATAATATTATTAAAAGAAATCTGCATTTTTACATTCACCATCAGTGAGTTCCTGACCGGAAAGGCTGTGCATGATGCTACACAGCAGGGACCTCACTGCACAACAACAGGAGCTCAGGAAAGCACCTTTCATTTGAGAAGTAGTAGGCAGGCTCTGACAGTCCTGTTGCACTGCTACCAATGGAAAGTCTTAAACTTCTTCCTCCACCAAGTCTTCTTCAAATTCCCCCTGTTCATCAGCAGTGGCATCTTGGTACTGCTGGTACTCGGACACCAGGTCGTTGATATTGCTCTCAGCCTCAGTGAACTCCATCTCATCCATGCCTTCTTCCGTATACCAGTGCAAGAATGCCTTGCGCCGGAACATGGCACTGAACTGCTCTGAGGTGCGCTTGAAGGGTTCTTGGATGGCAGTGTTGTTGCCGATGAAGGTGGCCGACATTGTGAGGCCACGCGGGGGGATGTCACATACAGCTGTCTTCACATTGTTGGGAATCCAGTCTGCAAAGTAGCTGCTGTTCTTGTTCTGCATTTTGAGCATCTGCTCATCCACCTCCTTCATGGACATGCGGCCTCGGAAGATGGCAGCTGCTGTCAGGTAACAACCATGGCGGGGATCACAGGCGACCATCATGTTCTTGGCGTCAAATATCTGCTGGGTGAGCTCGGGCACTGAGAGAACATGGTACTGCTGGCTGGCCCGGCTGGTCAAGGGTGCAAAGCCAGCCATGAAGAAGTGTAGACGGGTAGCTTGCGCAGATCTGCATTCAGCTGGCCAGGGAAGCGCAGGCAGGTGGTGACGCGCAGGCAGGTGGTGACTCCACTCATGGTGGCTGACACCAGGTGGTTCAGGTCTCCATAGGTGGGTGAAAGCAGATGTCATACAGGGCCTCATTGTCGATGCAGAAAGTTTCATCTGCAGAAAGTTTCATCTGCATTTTCCACCAACTGGTGGACAGAGAAGATCGCATTGTAAGGTTCGACCACGGTGGCATGACGCTGAAGGTGTTCATGATGCGGTCTGGATACTCCTCTCGGATCTTGTTGAGAATCAGGGTGCCCATACCTGATCCAGTGCCACCTCCCAGGGAGTGGGCCAGCTGGAAGCCCTGGAGACAGTCACACCTTTCTGACTCCTGCCGTACCACATCCAGCACCGATTCCAACAGCTCGGCCCCCTCCGTGTAGTGGCCTTTTGCCCAGTTATTGCCTGCCCCGCTCTGGCCTATCAGACACAAAGACATGATGAGACACACACTCCAAGAATAATGACTGTGCCAGTCCTATTGTGAAGACAATAGGACTCTTCTGAGCTAACCTTTGCTATTATATTAGATACACTTTGGTGAAATAAAGGAAATGTTTTCAATGTATCTGGGACTCTACAAATCACACAGGTTCTAAAGAAAAGTAAACAGAGTGTGGAGGAAAATACATTTTAACCCAAATCAAGTACTTCTAGAAATGAAGGACTGAGCCTGCCTCAATACTGGAAATGTAGTTACTTTCACAAGAGGGACAGGAGCACAGTGTGGTCAGAGGGAAGCTAAACTGCAAGCACTTGTCTGCACCTTGCTCACACATAGCTGTGCTTTGATTTCTGGTGTCCTGAAGTGGTTCTGTTATGGCCAGGCCTTTAAAATGACCAGCAGTGCTGAAACCTTGTTGGTGGCTTTCTCTACTTGCTGCTCTTTCCCTTCAGAGGCTTCTTTGTCATGGAGGGCTTTCAGAGTTGCACTGATCTGAGCTGTCTGAGTGGCCAGGGGCATGACTCCCGTGGACTGGAATAGGAGGGTTAGGTGAGGACAATATCTAGGTGGATAAAGGCTCAGCCCAGCACTGGAGTGCCTGGATGTTAGGACCCATGGACCATGATGACTTACCAAATATGAAGTTGTCTGGCCTAAAGCTCTGGCCAAATGGTCCCGATCTCACTGAGACTAATGTTCCAGGCTCTAGGTCCACCATGATGGCCCGAGGAACATATTTGTTGCCTGTGAGAAAAAGAGTTGACTTAGACCTATACTTGAAAAGGAACTTAGGGGGCAGAGCTTATGATTCTAAGTGACACTCAGCATTCATTACAAAAATTACAGCATTTGAGACATGGAAACAGAAAAGATATCTTGAGCATGAATCCCCATGCAAGAGGCTTCAGCAACTTTAAGGATGTTTGCAGTTGTCTATTTCCATGAATATTCATTCCTTTGCTTTGGGCATGGTGGCTGAAATCTCAGCTACACAGGAGGCAAAGATGAGCATCAGGCTTTGAGTCTAATGCTGCAAAAGAAAGGTGGCAACACCATTTTTTGTGGTTCATCATGGGGCTTGAACTCTGGGCCTGGGCACTGTCCCTCAGCTCTCCAGCTCAAGGCTAGCACTCTATCACTTGAGCCACAACCCCACTTTCAGTTTTCTTATTGGAGATAAGAGTCTCAGGGACTTTTCTGCTCAGGCAAAATTTGAACCATGATTCTCATATCTTAGCCTACTAAGTAGCCAGCATTACAGGAATGAGTCACCAGTGCCTATCGGCAAGAAACTTTCTCTTTTTTGTTAATTTTATTTTATTGTAAAGGTGCTGTATAGAGGAGTTAGTTACATGAGTAAAGAAATGAGAACATTTCTTGTCAAAAATTGTTACCCCCTACTTTGTTGTTCTCCCATTATCCCTTCCCTTCCCCAATTACCTTTCTCAAGAAATGAACCAGGTTCATGCTTATAATCCTAGCTACTCTGGAGGCCGAGATCAGAGGATCACTCTTCAAAGCCAGCTGGGGCAGGAAAAGTCCTTAAGACCCTTATCTCTAATAAACTAACAGAAAACCAGAAATGGCACTGTGGCTCGAGAGGTAGAGCTGCTTGCCTTGAACTGAAGAGTTGAGGACAGTGCCTAGGCCCAAAGTCCAAGCCACATGACCGACACCCCAACACCAAAAAAAAGCCAGGTATGGCTATTCACCAAGTAGATGTAGGGGAATTCAAGTGTAAGGCTTTCCTGGAGAAAACATCTATACAATATATATTTCTTGTCTTATAATGTTTCAATAATGGTTATCAAATAGCACACATCCTTGTATTCAAATACTCAGAGCAACCTTGAGCAATGACTTGCAATTTCCCATTTATCCTGATTTGGCCCAAGGGAAAGCAGTTAACATGATGTAAACACCATTTTTAGAATACCCCCTTCCTAAACATTCACATGAAGAAAACTGGCCATCCTGCTGGATATACAGGATCTAATAAAGACACAACCTAAAATTCTGTTCATAGGAGTGACACAATCCAACCCAACCACTCTCAACCAAGGTGAGGACATCCCAAAATATAGATCTATAAAACTCAAATTAAATAGCTTTGTACTTTTCTTTGTACTTGTTCATTGGATTAATACATAGGAAAGCCAATTATCCACGATTCTGTTTGTATAAAATAATGTAGAATGGAAACTCAATATAAAATTAAATGATCTTTACATTGACAGTTGCAAAAACTGAAAATCTACTTTGTAGACTTCAATTAGGCTGTTTATGTTAGGAAAGACAATATGAATCATTTAAAAGCAATGTTTACAAATTAGTATTGGGTTTTTCTACATCAAAAGAATGTTCTCTTACTTTAAAAACCTTAAAAATAATTTATTGTTGGCTAAGTATTCATATTCAAAATGCTCAAGACCAGAAATCTTATAGATTTCAGGGTGAGACACTTTATTTATGCTTTGTGATTTGGACTATTCTCATATATATTAGTGACTGAACATCCCTCTTTAAAATTTTTAAAATTTTCTTTTTCAAAATATTGTTTTAGAAATTTAATCTATATTTTAATGAGGCAATGTAACTGGGCTCTGCTTGCTTACGGGTGTAATGCTAGCTACTCAAAAATCTGAGATGAGACCTTAGCATCACAGATTGAAGTCAGCTGGGGCAGGAAAGTCTGGGAGACTCATCTCCAAGAAACTACCCAAAACAAAAGAAGATCATAGTCAGTGCCCAGGCCTTGAGCTTAGGATGATCAGCACACAACCAAATGGCACTGGATTATATTATATTTTATCAATTGTTTTAGAATGCATATTTAGGCAGTCTCATTTTTAATTGCATGAAACGGGCTCACGCCTTTAATCCTAGCTACCCAGAAGGCTGAGATCAGAGAATCACTGTTCAAAGCCAACCAGGGCATAAAAAGCCGGCAAACTCTTATCTCCAATAAAACACCAGAAAACTGGAAGTGGCACTGTGGCTTAAGTGGTAGAGCCGCTTGCCTTGAGCTGAAGAGCTGAGCGACATTGCCTAGGCCCAGATTTCAAGCTCCATGACCGGAAAAAAAAATCCAGGTGTGGTTAGTCAGCAAGTAGAGGTAGGGGGAACTCAGGTATAAGGTTTTCCTGGGGTAATTCACAAGAGTATACTCAAAAATTAAAACAAATATCTGGTGGAGTGGCTCAGTTGGGTACAGCACTTGACTTATAAGATCAAGGTCCCAAATTAAAACTACAATACTACCATAAGAAAGGCAGGAACTCCTTCCTGTTCATTAGTATTCCCCTGGGAACTATTTTGCCACGGTATGGGAAACCAAATGGGAGACACTCACCAGTTGCCTCATTGTAATACACCTTGATTCTCTGCAGCTGTAAATGGCTGTCTCCATAGTAGTTGCCAGTGCAATCAATATTATGCTCATCGCTTATCATTTCCCAAAACTGAGATGGAAATAGAAGTGTATTATGACATAGAATATTAACTGTCCAAACAATGCATTTTAAAGTAACTATAAGAAACCCATGTCCTGTTGACACAAAGATATTTGTAAAAAATAATTACATTTTCTAAATTAAAAAAAGCACAGAAATGGGTGTTATTTTAGTTTTCTTAATCTCTTTGTTATCTGGCTGAATAGAAGACGTCTGTGTTCTCCTATGAGTATTCCATCTTATGCAGTACCATATTCTGTTTGTATTCTGTGACGAGTAACTGGCCTTACATGGACATGAAATTGCCAAAGCAGTAACTTGAAGACTCAGTAAGAAGGGTCTCCAGAACCCCAAGTGTCCTCAGAGCATACACAACAACCAATGATTTAGAAAACACCCAACTTAAGGGAGTTGAGTTGGGGCATGAAACTCAGAGAAATTTGCATTAAGGTAGAAGACCTGTTCTCAATTATCTGACACTCATCAGTTGACACAAAGGGAATTGTCTGTATCTTTCAGCTCAAAAACACTGCATTCCTTGCATTCATACCAGACCAAAAGTGCATTAGTCTATTCCCAGGAAACTAAATACAAAGACTTGAGTCTCAGGTAAGACTAAGACATGCAAGGGATTTGAAACCACCCCAGCCTTGTTTAAAAACCACACCCACCAGGGCCACACAAATTAGGGAAATTGGAGAAGCTATCTGGGGGACTTCATTTGCAGAAGGTTAGGGACCACTATGGAGCCCCACCTACTTCAGCCTAGCCATGACCACCACCACCTCCACATTCCAACCCGTCCTCCTTCTCCTTCCCCTAAATTTGAGACTTGGATCCTAGGCCAGTGCCATGCTCACCTTTGCGCCAATCTGGTTGCCACACTGGCCTGCCTGTATGTACACAATCTCCCTCATGGTGCAGGGCTGCAGAGCAGATGGATGTATGTCTTCAGCAGTGGTGCCCAGAGAGGCAAACAAGTAGAGCTGGGAAGCAGGAATCTGACACAGTGAACTCAGATCCCCATTTATACCTCTGATTGTTACAGGGGCAGAGGAGGTGGGGCGGACTTGATTATAGGTGGAGCCAGCAGGTGCTCCAACTCAATCGCCCTATTGCTGGGCAATCACAGGGCCCCACCAGTTCCTACCTACCCTGGTATCCAGCTGCCAGCTGCAAGTCCATTAGCACATCTCCCACTCTATTTGGATCATCTGGTCACCCTGCCATCCACTCCCCACTCTGACTCACAAGAGAGGCTGAACCCTGGGATCCAGGAAAGAAGAGGAGGAACTTCCTCTGCACAAGGTCCTTGTTTGCCAGAAGCCCAGAACAAGCCTGCCGTCCATTTTTGATTGGAGGGTCTAGAACTGAAGGGGCATTTTCAGGTGTGATCCCAAGAGCAAGCCCTAACTGTTGGATTCCATGATTGATCCACTTTCCATTATGGGAAAAGTCAGGGGCTTAGGGTCTAGCCTTCATACTCAGTTTTTCCTTTCCTCTTAAAAGTAGCTTGCTTTATTACTTGGGCCATACGACTACTACAGTCTACTTTTTGTTTCATTTGGCTTCTGCTCCTAGTGTAAGAACTCAGGTCCTGGTCAGAGTGTCTTTTGTTTTTTTGGTCGGAGTTGGGGCAGGTTAGTGACTTAGGGCTTGAAATTAAGGCCTGGTGACTCTTTCTGAGGTTTTTATTATTATTGAGATTAGGTGATTACCTTAATTTCTCTTATTTCACAGAATTGTTGAATAGTGATATTTAGTTGAAATTACAAACATATTTTAACCTTCACAAGTCAAATTATCATTATCATGGACTATAAACTTTGTGAATTCTGTATGCTTTGACAATGCAATTTATTTCTTCCACAACGGGTGATATTTACATTCCTCTACTTTTGCTTAGTGTAGGATTTCCTGTCTTTCACTCTCATTCTGCCCCTCTCTTTCTGAGGTTTTATTGATTTACTTATTTAACTGAAAGGTAGAAGGCTCTACTACTTGAACCACAGCTCAACTTCTGCCTTTTTTTAAGTGTTTAATATGAGACAAGATTCCCATGGGTAGTCAAGGGCAGTACAGTGAGGCTTGAAATCTGAGGATCACTATTCAAAGTCAACCTGGGCAGGAAAGTCTATGAGACTTACCTCCAATCAACCACTAATAGGCAGAAGACAGTAGAACTTTAGCCATGAGCAAAACACTTCAAGTTTAAGTCCCTCGACTGAACAAACTGAAGCAAGTTTCATGGACTTCAATGCCCATGATGGCTTTGAACTATGATCTTCAGACTTCAGTGACTTTAGCACTTAGGATTATAAGTGTGAGTCAACATTTACAAATTTTTAATTACCTTTTCTTTCACCTTTTCAGGTTATTTATTATCTCTTTTTTTGACAATTGTTCTTAGGGGCTAGCTTTCATGCTTAGTTTTTTCTTTCCTCTTGAAACTACCATGCATTACAAATTTTACCACAGGTAAACTACAGGCTGGTTCTCTTTTTTGTAGCTCTTCTTCTAGGGCTCAAACTCAGGTAATGGTGACTGAGGTTCTTTTTTTTATTTTTCTTTAAATTGAGTGCTGGTTGTTAGGTCTTGAAATTAAGGCCTGATGACTCTCCTTGAGGTTTTATTTATTTTTACCTTAATGGTGGCAGGTTTCACTAGTTGAGCCACAGCTCAGCTTCTGCTTTTCCTATGGTTACTAGGAGATTAGAATATCAACAGCAAGCCAAGAGTATTACAGGGAGGACTGAAATCTGAGAATCATGGTTCGAAGCCAATCTGGGCAAGAAAATCAATGAGAAAATTATCTCTAATTAACCACCAATAGGTAGGAAGAAGTAGACCTCTAGCCATAAGAAAATCATAGCAAGTTCAAGCCCCAGGACTGAACACAGTAAAATAAGTCTCCTGTACTTTCTGCCCAGGATGGCTTTGAAACACAATCCTTAGTTTTCAGCAATCTGAGCAAGTAAGATTGCAGTTTTGAGCCATGATTTAGAAATCTTTAATATGCTCATTTTTGCACCTTTTCATTTATTTGATTTGCCTTCTCCCCTTTTTAAAGTTCATGTCCTTTATTATCAGGGCCTAGCTATTCTCACTCAGTATTTATTTATTTATTTTGTCAGTTGTGGGGATTGAACTCAGTGCCTAGGTATTGTCTGTCAGGGCCAAAGCAGGCACACTGCCACTTTCAGCCGCAGTGCCACTTCCACTTAATTGGAAAAAAAAACAGTCACCAGGGGACTTTTCAGCCTGGACTGGCTTCCCATTGTGGGAAGCTTCCTGAGTAGCGAGTATTACAGGCATGAGCCAGAGAAACCTGGCTTGTTTTCTTAGATCAAAACTAGCAGGCTCTACAATTTATGCCACACTACTTTACTGTCCATGAGATTTTTGGATTTTGTTTTTTGCTCAAAGCTTGCAGGAACAAAAACTCCACTCCTGAGTGTTTTTTTTTCTTTTGGGGGTTGGGAGAGGCTTGAATTCAGGGCCTGTGGACTCTCTCTGAGGGTTGTTTTGTTTTTGGTATTTTGTTTTTATTTCGAAGCTAGCAGGCTATTGAGCCTCAGCTCAACTTCTGCCTTTTTTTTTGGTGTTTAATAGGATAGGAGTCACATGTTAGCTCTACTTCAATTATTTTTGTAAGTTTTAATCTTCTTTACAAAGTATGATATATTTTTTGTTAGATAGTTATTGGTGTGCTTTTATTGGGTTGTTTTGGTATGAACAACACTGGGGATTGAACTCATACCTCATTTATGGGAAGAAAGTATTCTAACACCTAAGTCACAATTCAGCTATGGCAGTTTTTTTTTATTTTCTATTTGTTTGTTTGTTTTTTCTTGGTCATATGCTTCAACTGTAGGCCTGGGCTCAGTACCTATGGTCTCCAGCTCAAGACTAGCACTATACAACTTTAGCTACAGCACTACTTCAAGGTTTTTGAGTGGATTATTGAAGATAAGAGTCTCATGGACCTTTCCTGTCTGGACTGGCTTTGATACACGATCCTCAGATTTCAGCCTCCTGAGAAGCTAGGGTTAAATGCATGAGCCACCAGCACCTGGCTATCATAGTGTTTTGTTTTTTTAAAAAATACCGTTTAAATTACTTATTTTTGTCCTTATAATTTAATTTAATATTTTAATCTTTTTTTCATCCCGGGGAATTGAGTATAGGACCCTGTGTATGTCTGTATCTACATGCTTTTGTGTGCATATGTGCCAGTACTGGGTCTTAAATTTCCTAAACTTTTTCCATGCAAGGCTGAAACTCTAACACTTGAACCATACCTCCATTCTGTTTATTTTTGCTGCTTAGTTGAAAATAATGATATCTGATTTGCTACTTTGGAGGCTTAGGATTTTAGGTGGTAGTTTGGGGCCAGACTGGGCAGTCTCCTTACCTCTTCCCTCTAATATACTACTCAGGAAAAGCTGCGAGTATCACTGTGGCTCAGGAGGTAGAACCCTGGCCTTAATGAAAAGCAACTCACATACAGTGCCAAAGCCGGAATTTAAGCTCTGGGGCCAGCAGG
This sequence comes from Dipodomys ordii, assembly GCF_000151885.1. NCBI lineage: Eukaryota > Metazoa > Chordata > Mammalia > Rodentia > Heteromyidae > Dipodomys > Dipodomys ordii. Next base: position 23,339 of record NW_012285156.1, on the reverse strand, counting down.
TTAAAAAAATTAAAAAACTCTGAATTATCTGACCAGTCTAGCTTTAAACTATGATCCTATAGATCTCAGCCTCTGAAATAGCTAGGGGATTACAGGTTTGAGCCTTTAGTTATAGTGATAGTTTTCTATTATTATTATTTACAGCTGCTTCTAAAAAAGACACAATGTGGCTAACACTGGCTCATGGTTATAATCCTTGCTATTATGGAGGCTGAGATATAGGAACCTTGGTTTGAAGTTGGACCCAATGACAGAATGTCTGTGAGTCTTATCTCCAATTAACAACCAAAAACATGGATGTAGAACTATGGCCCAAGTTTTAGAGTAGTAGCCTTGATCAGTAAATTTAGGGACAGTGCACAGGCAATGAGTGCAAGTCCCACGATCAGCACAAAAAATTAAATAGAACCCAAATCTCATCAAGGGTATGGCTACTGATAGTTTGCCTATGTTTTCCTAAAATTCTGTTTGATAGCCACCACAAAGGAAAATAGAGAAACCAACAAATTATGTATCCACAGCTAGATGAATTTTTTGATGATAAATCTGCACTAATTATATTTTTAAATTTTTTTTACACTTTTTCATTTCAAAAGTAAGCCAAAAAATAATGCCAGTTGAAGAGAAATTGCATGTGATGACGCTTCAGCACTGCATTCATCAGATTTTTAAAAGAAGATGCCACCTATTTAAACCTTTTAAATACATATGGCATTATTAAATATATTTCAACTAAATATTAACTTCAGTGTTCTCTAAATTGAGGTGTTGACCTATATTTTAAAATAGAGTGAGTTGTATAAACATTAGAGAAATACTGAAGCAATGAAAAGGATAGCAGGAAGGAATGTTTTTTTCAGAGCAACTTGGTTTGAGGCTGGCCACCAAGGTAGGTCTTCATTCCTATGGTCCGTTTCCTTGACTGGTCCTCCTCCCCTTGAGTCTAATCAAAGGATTATCTTATAGGTATGGGAACAGCAGCAGCTAGAGTTGAAGGCTTTCTTTTTTATATTTTATTTTTTTATTGTGAGAATACCGTACAGAGGATTTACAATTACATGGGCAAGATAACGAGTACATTTCTTATTAAGCATTGTTGCCTCCTTTGTTTCCTCTTCCCATCCCTTCCCATACTCTCCTCCTCACCCCATCCCCCCGATTCTCGCCCCACACACCAAAGTTGTAAAGTTCGTTTTTCGATATAAAGACTTGAACATCTCATTGTTGCAATGGGGCCACCTGTATCCCTAGTTAACCGATCTGTTTTTTCCCTTCCCCTCCACAAATTATACCAACATCAAATAGAGTGAAGACTTTCTTTATAGCCTCTTTCTTGTGTTTAAATGCAGGAACTAGAAAAGTCACTGGCTGACTGGATTCTGACTTCCAAAGAACTTCAACTACGTAGAACAACATGAGCCAGCACATTGTGGAGGAGGACAAGATGGTGGCTAAGGACAGATAGAATATTTGCACAGAACATGCACATTCTTACTCCTGTAAGTCTGTCATCTGCCAATAGGAGGCTGAAATGTCCTAAAATGCCAATGTTAGAAAGGAGCTTTAATTTTGTTAGAGTTCCTTTTCAGTGGGATCCCTGCTTCTCCACGATTCCTTAAAATTCTGTAGTTTTAGAAGGCAGCAGCATGCTTGACAGAAACAGCACTGGATGCACCATCTGTTCAGATTTTTATGTTTGTTTTTAAATATATGTATACATATATTTTATTGTGAAAATACCGTATAGAGGGGTTACATGAGAAGGTAATGAGTACATTTCTAATCAAGCATTGTTGCCTCCTCCTTTGTTTCCCCTTCCCATCCCTTCCCATCTCCCCCACCCGCCCCCCTCCACCCTCTTACCCCCCCCTCCACCAATGTTGTAAAGCTCCTTTTTCGACGTAACGTCTTGTACATCTCATTGTTGCAATGGGTCTACCTGTATCCCTAAAAACAATTTGTTTTTTCCCTTCCCCTCCACAAATTATACCAAGATCAAGTACAGTGAAAACAGGGGTTATACTATGAGGGAGTGACATACAAAGCAACAAGGAAATCATTTATAAAGATGTTAGAAACAATAGCAAGAAAGCAAAAAAAAACATTGAATCCTTATCTTGGGGTTCATTTAGCCTTAAATCAACTTATCTGACAGCTTCTGCTTGTCTCAGACATTCACTAGTTATTGCAAATAAGAGAGAACTGTTCCCATTTAAGGTAAGTTAGAAATAACCTTACTCAGAGAGGAGAATGAGGGGGATGTGGCTCAGCTCTTACTGGTTAGTTGGTGAAATGTGTTGTCTGTTTTTTCTTTGCTGTTTCTTAAATTTAATTTTACCATGACGAAAATGTACAGAGGAGATACAGTTACATACATAATGTTATGAGAACATTTCTATTTTGAACATTTTTATTGTAACAATACTGTACAGAGGGGTTAGAATTACATGATCAAGATAATGAGTACATTTCCTATCGAGCATTTTTGCCTCATCATTTGTTTTTCCCCTACCATAACTTCATTCACACCTCCAAAATTACACTGCCCAAACTCCCCCATCCCCACCCCCTGCACAGAAGGTGTAAAGTCCATCTCATTGCTACAGTGGATCAATCTGTATCCTTATTTAAGCATTTTGTTTTTTCCATTCCACTCCCTGCATTAGAGAAGTGTATATAAAAGATGCAGGGCACCTTAGGGTTAGGGTTAGGGTTAGGGTTAGGGTTAGAGGGTTAGGGTTAGGGTTAGGGTTAGGGTTAGGGGATAGGGTTAGGGTTAGGGTTAGGGTTAGGGTTAGGGGTTAGGGTTAGGGTTAGGGTTAGGGGTTAGGGTTAGGGTTAGGGTTAGGGGATAGGGTTAGGGTTAGGGTTAGGGTTAGGGTTAGGGGTTAGGGTTAGGGTTAGGGGTTAGGATTAGGGTTAGGGTTAGGCGTTAGGGTTAGGGTTAGTGTTAGGGATAGGCCAGAGTTGCCTGGGCGAGAAAAATGCAGTCTATTTCTTTTTAGCGGCTTTCTCTCCTTTGGGGAAGGTGTAGAGCACTCAAAACTTGGGGACCTTAAAACAATTGTTTTGAGTGCTCTTTCTTGTTATTTGCATCCTGTGCTCCCAAAACCTCCTCTGCTCTCCCAAATATTTCAAAGATATCTTTTGACCTATGGCTGATGATACAGAGAGGGCCTGTGAACCAAGCCAGGATGCACATAGGAGCTACTAGAGACTGAAATATGCTGTCTATTTCTCTTTTGTGTCTTGTCTTTTCATTATGGAAGGTCGAGAGTATTCACAACTGAGGCGACCACAAACAGTTCTGTTTTAAGGTACCCAAGTTTTCAGGGCTCTATCTTGCCGTTTGCATCCTGAGCTCCTTAACACTGCTGAACAATCCCAGAATTGCAAGGAAAAAATTGGCACTGGTTAATGGGGACAGTGTGAGGAGGTTGAAGCCCTTCTAGGATGCAGACCGAAGATGCCTGGGATAGACCGATGCTGTCTAACTCTCCTTACTGCCCTGTATTACCGTTGGGGAATATGTAGAGCATTTAGATCCTGGTCACCGTAAAACAATAATTTTTTAAATCCCCGAAGTTCTGAATGCTCTGTTTAGTTTTGTTTTGTTTTGTTTTGTTTTGTCGGTCTTGGGGCTTGAACTCTAGGCCTGTGCGTTGTCCCTCAGCTCTTCAAGTCAAGGCCAGCGCTCTATCTTGAGCTATAGCGCCACTTCCGGTTTTCTGGTTGTTTATTGGAGATAGGTGTCTCACCTTCTCTCCTGCCCGGGCTTGCTTGCAACCGTGTTCCTCAGATTTCAGGCTCCTGAATAGATAGGATTACAGCTGTGAGCCACCAGTGCCTGGCTCTATCTTACTCTTTGCATCCTGAGTTCCTAAACACTTGTGTCCTCTCTCAGAATTAAAAGAAAAAAATTTCACCTGTTATTTTAGACAGAATGAGGCACTTTCAATATAGCTAGAATGCAGAGCAAAGCTTCTTGGGAAAGCTGGGTGCTGTGAATTTCTCTCTGGAGGGGTGTCTCTTCCTTGGGGAAGGTGTAGAGCCCTCCTTCCCAGAGGGCCTTAAGACTGTTCTAGGGTCCCCATATTCTGAGTACTCTATCTTATCGTTTGTACCTGCACTCTCTAACACTGGTCACTTCTTCCAGAATTGGAAGAACAAAGTTTGGACGGTTTACTGTGGATAGTGCAAGGGTCATTAAGCCCTGCTAAGATTCAGAGCACAGTTGACTCGGACAGATCATGCTTTCTATTTCTACTAAGTGGCTTGTCTTGCTTTCGGGAAAAGTTGAGAGCACTCAGAACTTGCAGACCTTAATACAATTTTCTTTATGTTCTCCAAATTCTGAGTACTCTCTCTTGTTGTTTGCATCTTGTGCTCCCAAACCCTCCACAGCTCTCTCAAATTTGAAAGTAAAACGGATTGTCCACGGGATGGTGACACCAAGAGGTGCTTTGACTCATGTCAGGGTGCGCACAGGGGCTGCTAGTAACCGACTGATGTTGTCTATTTCTTTTCGGGGGTTGGTCTTTTCTTGGTCGACGGTATAGAGCATTCAGAACCTTGGCGCCATGAAACAATTTTGTTTTAAGTTCCCCAAATTCTCAGTGCTCTATCTTGTCGTTTTCATCCTGAGCATCCTAACACTGGTCAGCCCACCCTGAACTGCAAGGGAAAAATTCTGACTTGTTACTGTGGACAGTGTAAGGGGCTTGAAGCCCTGCTAGGCTGCAGACCGTTGTCGCCTGTGATAGAACCATGCTGTCTATTTCTCTTTCGTGGCTTGTATCTCCTTTGAGGAATTGTAGAGCCTTCAGAACTTGGGCAATATTGTTTACCTCACCAAAGTCTGAGTGCTCTATGCTGGCGTTTACAACCTGAGATCTCAAAGACTTTTCAACCCTCCCAGTGGTAAGGAGAAAAACGGAACCTGTGATTGTAGACAGGATGAGACACTTTCTGTCTTGCTATTACGCAGACCAGAGCTTATCGGAAGATTGGTACTGTCAATTTCTCTATAGAGGCATGTCACTTCTATGGGGAAGGATTAAACCCTCATTGCTTGGGGGCCTTAAACTGTTTTAAAGTCCCCATGTTCTGAGTGCTCCATCTTTTCTTGTTTTTAAATTTATTTATTTGTTCATTTTTTTTTTTAGAAAACAATGTACAGAGGGGTTACAATTACATGTGCAAGATAATGAGTACATTTTTTATAAAGTATTGTAACGTCGTCTTTGTTTCCCATTCCCACCTTTTCCCATCCTCCTCCTTTCCTCTCCCACAGTCCTCCCCTCTCCCATACCCCCACCACTCACAAACCAATGTTGTAAAGTTCGTTTTGGACATAACGAATTGTCCATCGTATTTTGCTATGGGTCCACCTGTATCCCTATTGAAACGAATTGTTTTCCCCCTTCCCCTCCACAAATTATACCGACATGAAATACAGTGAAACAGTTGTTATAAAATGGTGGAGAGACTTACAAAGTAAAAAAGAAATGATCTTATGAATGTGTCATAAACAATCGCTTGAAAACAAATAAAAAAACTTTCGAATACATATATTAGGGTTCAGTTCATTAACATCACCTTATCTGCCTTTCTCTGCTTTACTCAAACTTTCGTTTGCATGCTGAACTCGCTAACACTGGTCAGTTCTCCCAGAATTGGAAGACAAAATTGGACTGGTTCCTGTGGATGGACAGTATAAGTGGCTTTCAGCCAAGCTATTATGCAGACCGGAGAAACCTGGGTTAGAAAGAGGCAGTCTAATTGTATTTAGAGGCTTACCTCTCCTTTGAGGAAGATGTAGATCATTGAGAATTTGAGCCCTGAAAAACAATTTTGTTTTAAGGCGCCGAATTTCTGTGTTGCTCTATCTAGTCGTTTGCATCCTGTGCTCTCAAACACTTTTCAGCTCTCCCAGAATTGCAAGGAATATAATTGGTACTGTTATTGTTGACAGTATGTGGAACAGGATGTAGATTAGGGCTTAGTGAGAAAGGTCGGCGCTGTCCATATATCTTTGGAGGCTTGTCTCTCCATTGGGGAAGGAGTAGAGCATCCTCACTTTGGGACCTTAAAACTGTTTTAAGGTCACCAATTTCAGAGTGCTCTCTAATGTCGTTTGCATCCTGAGCTGACTAACACAGATCAGCTCTCCCAAAATTGGATGAAACAAATTGGACTGGGCTCTGTGGACAGTGTGAGTGGCATTAAGCCCTGATGGATGCAGACCAGAGTTGCCTGGGCGAGAAAAATGCAGTCTATTTCTATTTAGCGGCTTTTCTCTCCTTTGGGGAAGGTGTAGAGCACTCAGAACTTGGGGACCTTAAAACAATTGTTTTAAGGTCCCCAAGTTTTGAGTGCTCTTTCTTGTTATTTGCATCCTGTGCTCCCAAAACCTCCTCAGCTCTCCCAAATATTTCAAAGAAATCTTTTGACCTATGGCTGATGATACAGAGAGGGCCTGTGAACCAAGCCAGGATGCACATAGGAGCTACTAGAGACTGAAATATGCTGTCTATTTCTCTTTTGTGTCTTGTCTCTTCATTATGGAATGTGGAGAGTATTCACAACTGAGGCGACAACAAACAGTTCTGTTTTAAGGGACCCAAGTTCTCAGGGCTCTATCTTGTCGTTTTCATCCTGAGCTCCCTAACACTGCTGAGCAATCCCAGAATTGCAAGGAAAAAATTGGCACTGGTTAATGGGGACAGTGTGAGGAGGTTGAAGCCCTGCTAGGATGCAGACCGAAGATGCCTGGGATAGACCGATGCTGTCTAACTCTCCTTACTGCCCTGTATTACCGTTGGGGAATATGTAGAGCATTTGGATCCTGGTCACCGTCAAACAATAATGTTTTAAATCCCCGAAGTTCTGAGTGCTCTGTATACTTTTGTTTTGTCTTGTTTTTTTTTGTCGGTCATGGGGCTTGAACTCTAGGCCTGGGCGTTGTCCCTCAGCTCTTCAAGTCAAGGCCAGCGCTCTACCTTGAGCTATAGCGCAACTTCCGGTTTTCTGGTGGTTTATTGGAGATAGGTGTCTCACCTTCTCTCCTGCCCGGGCTTGCTTGCAACCGTGTTCCTCAGATTTCCGGCTCCTGAGTAGATAGGATTACAGCTGTGAGCCAGCAGTGCCTGGCTCTATCTTACTCTTTGCATCCTGAGTTCCTAAACACTTGTGACCTCTCTCAGAATTAAAAGAAAAAAATTTCACCTGTTATTTTAGACAGAGTGAGGCACTTTCAATATAGCTAGGATGCAGAGCAAAGCTTCTTGGGAAAGCTGGGTGCTGTGAATTTCTCTCTGGAGGGGTGTCTCTTCCTTGGGGAAGGTGTAGAGCCCTCCTTCCCGGAGGGCCTTAAGACTGTTCTAGGGTCCCCATATTCTGAGTACTCTATCTTATCGTTTGTACCTGCGCTCTCTAACAATTGTCACTTCTTCCAGAATTGGAAGAACAAAGTTTGGACGGTTTACTGTGGATAGTGCAAGGGTCATTAAGCCCTGCTAAGATTCAGAGCACAGTTGACTCGGACAGATCATGCTTTCTATTTCTACTAAGTAGCTTGTCTTGCTTTCGGGAAAAGTTGAGAGCACTCAGAACTTGCAGACCTTAATACAATTTTCTTTATGTTCTCCAAATTCTGAGTACTCTCTCTTGTTGTTTGCATCCTGTGCTCCCAAACCCTCCACAGCTCTCTCAAATTTGAAAGTAAAACGGATTGTCCACGGGATGGTGACACCAAGAGGTGCTTTGACTCATGTCAGGGTGCGCACAGGGGCTGCTAGTAACCGACTGATGTTGTCTATTTCTTTTCGGGGGTTGGTCTTTTCTTGGTCGACGGTATAGAGCATTCAGAACCTTGGCGCCATGAAACAATTTTGTTTTAAGTTCCCCAAATTCTCAGTGCTCTATCTTGTCGTTTTCATCCTGAGCATCCTAACACTGGTCAGCCCACCCTGAACTGCAAGGGAAAAATTCTGACTTGTTACTGTGGACAGTGTAAGGGGCTTGAAGCCCTGCTAGGCTGCAGACCGTTGTCGCCTGTGATAGAACCATGCTGTCTATTTCTCTTTCGTGGCTTGTATCTCCTTTGAGGAATTGTAGAGCCTTCAGAACTTGGGCAATATTGTTTACCTCACCAAAGGTCTGAGTGCTCTATGTTGGCGTTTACAACCTGAGATCTCAAAGACTTTTCAACCCTCCCAGTGGTAAGGAGAAAAACGGAACCTGTGATTGTAGACAGGATGAGACACTTTCTGTCTTGCTATTACACAGACCAGAGCTTATCGGAAGATTGGTGCTGTCAATTTCTCTATAGAGGCGTGTCACTTCTATGGGGAAGGATTAAACCCTCATTGCTTGGGGGCCTTAAAACTGTTTTAAAGTCCCCATGTTCTGAGTGCTCCATCTTTTCTTGTTTTAAAATTTATTTATTTGTTCATTTTTTTTTAGAAAACAATGTACACAGGGGTTACAATTACATGTGCAAGATAATGAGTACATTTTTTATAAAGTATTGTAACGTCGTCTTTGTTTCCCATTCCCACCTTTTACCATCCTCCTCCTTTCCTCCCCCACAGTCCTCCCCTCTCCCATACCCCCACCACTCACAAACCAGTTCGTTTTGGACATAACGAATTGTCCATCGTATTTTTGCTATGGGTCCACCTGTATCCCTATTGAAACGAATTGTTTTCCCCCTTCCCCTCCACAAATTATACCGACATGAAATACAGTGAAACAGTTGTTATAAAATGGTGGAGAGACTTACAAAGTAAAAAAGAAATGATCTTATGAATGTGTCATAAACAATCGCTTGAAAACAAAAAAAAAACTTTCGAATACATATATTAGGGTTCAGTTCATTAACATCACCTTATCTGACTTTCTCTGCTTTACTCAAACTTTCGTTTGCATGCTGAACTCGCTAACACTGGTCAGTTCTCCCAGAATTGGAAGACAAAATTGGACTGGTTCCTGTGGATGGACAGTATAAGTGGCTTTCAGCCAAGCTATTATGCAGACCGGAGAAACCTGGGTTAGAAAGAGGCAGTCTACTTGTATTTAGAGGCTTACCTCTCCTTTGAGGAAGATGTAGATCATTGAGAATTTGAGCCCTGAAAAACAATTTTGTTTTAAGGCGCCGAATTTCTGTGTTGCTCTATCTAGTCGTTTGCATCCTGTGCTCTCAAACACTTTTCAGCTCTCCCAGAATTGCAAGGAATATAATTGGACCTGTTATTGTTGACAGTATGTGGAACAGGATGTAGATTAGGGCTTAGTGAGAAAGGTCGGCGCTGTCCATATATCTTGGGAGGCTTGTCTCTCCATTGGGGAAGGAGTAGAGCATCCTCACTTTGGGACCTTAAAACTGTTTTAAGGTCACCAATTTCGGAGTGCTCTCTAATGTCGTTTGCATCCTGAGCTGACTAACACAGATCAGCTCTCCCAAAATTGGATGAAACAAATTGGACTGGGCTCTGTGGACAGTGTGAGTGGCATTAAGCCCTGATGGATGCAGACCAGAGTTGCCTGGGCGAGAAAAATGCAGTCTATTTCTATTTAGCGGCTTTTCTCTCCTTTGGGGAAGGTGTAGAGCACTCAAAACTTGGGGACCTTAAAACAATTGATTTATAAAGTATTGTAACATCGTCTTTGTTTCCCATTCCCACCTTTTCCCATCCTCCTCCTTTCCTCCCCCACAGTCCTCCCCTCTCCCATACCCCCACCACTCACAAACCAATGTTGTAAAGTTCGTTTTCGACATAACGAATTGTCCATCGTGAGGAGGTTGAAGCCCTGCTAGGATGCAGACCGAAGATGCCTGGGATAGACCGATGTTGTCTAACTCTCCTTACTGCCCTGTATTACCGTTGGGGAATTTGTAGAGCATTTGGATCCTGGTCACCGTCAAAAAATAATGTTTTAACTCCCCGAAGTTCTGAGTGCTCTGTATACTTTTGTTTTGTCTTGTTTTGTTTTGTCGGTCGTGGGGCTTGAACTCTAGGCCTGGGCGTTGTCCCTCAGCTCTTCTAGTCAAGGCCAGCGCTCTACCTTGAGCTATAGCGCCACTTCCGGTTTTCTGGTGGTTTATTGGAGATAGGTGTCTCACCTTCTCTCCTGCCCGGGCTTGCTTGCATCCGTGTTCCTCAGATTTCCGGCTGCTGAGTAGATAGGATTACAGCTGTGAGCCACCAGTGCCTGGCTCTATCTTACTCTTTGCATCCTGAGTTCCTAAACACTTGTGACCTCTCTCAGAATTAAAAGAAAAAAATTTCACCTGTTATTTTAGACAGAATGAGGCACTTTCAATATAGCTAGGATGCAGAGCAAAGCTTCTTGGGAAAGCTGGGTGCTGTGAATTTCTCTCTGGAGGGGTGTCTCTTCCTTGGGGAAGGTGTAGAGCCCTCCTTCCCGGAGGGCCTTAAGACTGTTCTAGGGTCCCCATATTCTGAGTACTCTATCTTATCGTTTGTACCTGCGCTCTCTAACACTGGTCACTTCTTCCAGAATTGGAAGAACAAAGTTTGGACGGTTTACTGTGGATAGTGCAAGGGTCATTAAGCCCTGCTAAGATTCAGAGCACAGTTGACTCGGACAGATCATGCTTTCTATTTCTACTAAGTGGCTTGTCTTGCTTTCGGGAAAAGTTGAGAGCACTCAGAACTTGCAGACCTTAATACAATTTTCTTTATGTTCTCCAAATTCTGAGTACTCTCTCTTGTTGTTTGCATCCTGTTCTCCCAAACCCTCCACAGCTCTCTCAAATTTGAAAGTAAAACGGATTGTCCACGGGATGGTGACACCAAGAGGTGCTTTGACTCATGTCAGGGTGCGCACAGGGGCTGCTAGTAACCGACTGATGTTGTCTATTTCTTTTCGGGGGTTGGTCTTTTCTTGGTCGACGGTATAGAGCATTCAGAACCTTGGCGCCATGAAACAATTTTGTTTTAAGTTCCCCAAATTCTCAGTGCTCTATCTGTCGTTTTCATCCTGAGCATCCTAACACTGGTCAGCCCACCCTGAACTGCAAGGGAAAAATTCTGACTTGTTACTGTGGACAGTGTAAGGGGCTTGAAGCCCTGCTAGGCTGCAGACCGTTGTCGCCTGTGATAGAACCATGCTGTCTATTTCTCTTTCGTGGCTTGTATCTCCTTTGAGGAATTGTAGAACCTTCAGAACTTGGGCAATATTGTTTACCTCACCAAAGGTCTGAGTGCTCTATGTTGGCGTTTACAACCTGAGATCTCAAAGACTTTTCAACCCTCCCAGTGGTAAGGAGAAAAACGGAACCTGTGATTGTAGACAGGATGAGACACTTTCTGTCTTGCTATTACGCAGACCAGAGCTTATCGGAAGATTGGTGCTGTCAATTTCTCTATAGAGGCGTGTCACTTCTATGGGGAAGGATTAAACCCTCATTGCTTGGGGGCCTTAAAACTGTTTTAAAGTCCCCATGTTCTGAGTGCTCCATCTTTTCTTGTTTTTAAATTTATTTATTTGTTCATTTATTTTTTTTAGAAAACAATGTACACAGGGGTTACAATTACATGTGCAAGATAATGAGTACATTTTATATAAAGTATTGTAACGTCGTCTTTGTTTCCCATTCCCACCTTTTCCCATCCTCCTCCTTTCCTCCCCCACAGTCCTCCCCTCTCCCATACCCCCACCACTCACAAACCAATGTTGTAAAGTTCGTTTTGGACATAACGAATTGTCCATCGTATTTTTGCTATGGGTCCACCTGTATCCCTATTGAAACGAATTGTTTTCCCCCTTCCCCTCCACAAATTATACCGACATGAAATATAGTGAAACAGTTGTTATAAAATGGTGGAGAGACTTACAAAGTAAAAAAGAAATGATCTTATGAATGTGTCATAAACAATCGCTTGAAAACAAATAAAAAAAACTTTCGAATACATATATTAGGGTTCAGTTCATTAACATCACCTTATCTGACTTTCTCTGCTTTACTCAAACTTTCGTTTGCATGCTGAACTCGCTAACACTGGTCAGTTCTCCCAGAAGGTTCCTGTGGATGGACAGTATAAGTGGCTTTCAGCCAAGCTATTATGCAGACCAGAGAAACCTTGGTTAGAAAGATGCAATCTACTTGTATTTAGAGGCTTACCTCTCCTTTGATGAAGATGTAGATCATTGAGAATTTGAGCCCTGAAAAACAATTTTGTTTTAAGTCGCCGAATTTCTGTGTTGCTCTATCTAGTCGTTTGCATCCTGTGCTCTCAAACACTTTTCAGCTCTCCCAGAATTGCAAGGAATATAATTGGACCTGTTATTGTTGACAGTATGTGGTACAGGAAGTAGATTAGGGCTTAGTGAGAAAGGTCGGCGCTGTCCATATATCTTTGGAGGCTTGTCTCTCCATTGGGGAAGGAGTAGAGCATCCTCACTTTGGGACCTTAAAACTGTTTTAAGGTCACCAATTTCGGAGTGCTCTCTAATGGCGTTTGCATCCTGAGCTGACTAACACAGATCAGCTCTCCCAAAATTGGATGAAACAAATTGGACTGGGCTCTGTGGACAGTGTGAGTGGCATTAAGCCCTGATGGATGCAGACCAGAGTTGCCTGGGCGAGAAAAATGCAGTCTATTTCTATTTAGCGGCTTTTCTCTCCTTTGGGGAAGGTGTAGAGCACTCAAAACATGTTTGAGTGCTCTTTCTTGTTATTTGCATCCTGTGCTCCCAAAACCTCCTCAGCTCTCCCAAATATTTCAAAGAAATCTTTTGACCTATGGCTGATGATACAGAGAGGGCCTGTGAACCAAGCCAGGATGCACATAGGAGCTACTAGAGACTGAAATATGCTGTCTATTTCTCTTTTGTGTCTTGTCTCTTCATTATGGAAGGTGGAGAGTATTCACAACTGAGGCGACAACAAACAGTTCTGTTTTAAGGTACCCAAGTTCTCAGGGCTCTATCTTGTCGTTTTCATCCTGAGCTCCCTAACACTGCTGAGCAATCCCAGAATTGCAAGGAAAAAATTGGCACTGGTTAATGGGGACAGTGTGAGGAGGTTGAAGCCCTGCTAGGATGCAGACCGAAGATGCCTGGGATAGACCGATGCTGTGTAACTCTCCTTACTGCCCTGTATTACCGTTGGGGAATATGTAGAGCATTTGGATCCTGGTCACCGTCAAACAATAATGTTTTAAATCCCCGAAGTTCTGAGTGCTCTGTATACTTTTGTTTTGTCTTGTTTTGTTTTGTCTGTCGTGGGGCTTGAACTCTAGGCCTGGGCGTTGTCCCTCAGCTCTTCAAGTCAAGGCCAGCGCTCTACCTTGAGCTATAGCGCAACTTCCGGTTTTCTGGTGGTTTATTGGAGATAGGTGTCTCACCTTCTCTCCTGCCCGGGCTTGCTTGCAACCGTGTTCCTCAGATTTCCGGCTCCTGAGTAGATAGGATTACAGCTGTGAGCCACCAGTGCCTGGCTCTATCTTACTCTTTGCATCCTGAGTTCCTAAACACTTGTGACCTCTCTCAGAATTAAAAGAAAAAAATTTCACCTGTTATTTTAGACAGAATGAGGCACTTTCAATATAGCTAGGATGCAGAGCAAAGCTTCTTGGGAAAGCTGGGTGCTGTGAATTTCTCTCTGGAGGGGTGTCTCTTCCTTGGGGAAGGTGTAGAGCCCTCCTTTCCGGAGGGCCTTAAGACTGTTCTAGGGTCCCCAGATTCTGAGTACTCTATCTTATCGTTTGTACCTGCGCTCTCTAACACTGGTCACTTCTTCCAGAATTGGAAGAACAAAGTTTGGACGGTTTACTGTGGATAGTGCAAGGGTCATTAAGCCCTGCTAAGATTCAGAGCACAGTTGACTCGGACAGATCATGCTTTCTATTTCTACTAAGTGGCTTGTCTTGCTTTCGGGAAAAGTTGAGAGCACTCAGAACTTGCAGACCTTAATACAATTTTCTTTATGTTCTCCAAATTCTGAGTACTCTCTCTTGTTGTTTGCATCCTGTGCTCCCAAACCCTCCACAGCTCTCTCAAATTTGAAAGTAAAACGGATTGTCCACGGGATGGTGACACCAAGAGGTGCTTTGACTCATGTCAGGGTGCGCACAGGGGCTGCTAGTAACCGACTGATGTTGTCTATTTCTTTTCGGGGGTTGGTCTTTTCTTGGTCGACGGTATAGAGCATTCAGAACCTTGGCGCCATGAAACAATTTTGTTTTAAGTTCCCCAAATTCTCAGTGCTCTATCTTGTCGTTTTCATCCTGAGCATCCTAACACTGGTCAGCCCACCCTGAACTGCAAGGGAAAAATTCTGACTTGTTACTGTGGACAGTGTAAGGGGCTTGAAGCCCTGCTAGGCTGCTGACCGTTGTCGCCTGTGATAGAACCATGCTGTCTATTTCTCTTTCGTGGCTTGTATCTCCTTTGAGGAATTGTAGAGCCTTCAGAACTTGGGCAATATTGTTTACCTCACCAAAGGTCTGAGTGCTCTATGTTGGCGTTTACAACCTGAGATCTCAAAGATTTTCAACCCTCCCAGTGGTAAGGAGAAAAACGGAACCTGTGATTGTAGACAGGATGAGACACTTTCTGTCTTGCTATTACGCAGACCAGAGCTTATCGGAAGATTGGTGCTGTCAATTTCTCTATAGAGGCGTGTCACTTCTATGGGGAAGGATTAAACCCTCATTGCTTGGGGGCCTTAAAAGTGTTTTAAAGTCCCCATGTTCTGAGTGCTCCATCTTTTCTTGTTTTTAAATTTATTTATTTGTTCATTTATTTTTTAAGAAAACAATGTACAGAGGGGTTACAATTACATGTGCAAGATAATGAGTACATTTTTTATAAAGTATTGTAACGTCGTCTTTGTTTCCCATTCCCACCTTTTCCCATCCTCCTCCTTTTCTCCCCCACAGTCCTCCCCTCTCCCATACCCCCACCACTCACAAACCAATGTTGTAAAGTTCGTTTTGGACATAACGAATTGTCCATCGTATTTTTGCTATGGGTCCACCTGTATCCCTATTGAAACGAATTGTTTTCCCCCTTCCCCTCCACAAATTATACCGACATGAAATACAGTGAAACAGTTGTGATAAAATGGTGGAGAGACTTACAAAGTAAAAAAGAAATGATCTTATGAATGTGTCATAAACAATCGCTTGAAAACATATAAAAAAAATTTTGAATACATATATTAGGGTTCAGTTCATTAACATCACCTTATCTGACTTTCTCTGCTTTACTCAAACTTTCGTTTGCATGCTGAACTCGCTAACACTGGTCAGTTCTCCCAGAAGGTTCCTGTGGATGGACAGTATAAGTGGCTTTCAGCCAAGCTATTATGCAGACCGGAGAAACCTGGGTTAGAAAGATGCAGTCTACTTGTATTTAGAGGCTTACCTCTCCTTTGAGGAAGATGTAGATCATTGAGAATTTGAGCCCTGAAAAACAATTTTGTTTTAAGGCGCCGAATTTCTGTGTTGTTCTATCTAGTCGTTTGCATCCTGTGCTCTCAAACACTTTTCAGCTCTCCCAGAATTGCAAGGAATATAATTGGACCTGTTATTGTTGACAGTATGTGGAACAGGATGTAGATTAGGGCTTAGTGAGAAAGGTCGGTGCTGTCCATATATCTTTGGAGGCTTGTCTCTCCATTGGGGAAGGAGTAGAGCATCCTCACTTTGGGACCTTAAAACTGTTTTAAGGTCACCAATTTCGGAGTGCTCTCTAATGTCGTTTGCATCCTGAGCTGACTAACACAGGTCAGCTCTCCCAAAATTGGATGAAACAAATTGGACTGGGCTCTGTGGACAGTGTGAGTGGCATTAAGCCCTGATGGATGCAGACCAGAGTTGCCTGGGCGAGAAAAATGCAGTCTATTTCTATTTAGCGGCTTTTCTCTCCTTTGGGGAAGGTGTAGAGCACTCAAAACTTGGGGACCTTAAAACAAAGTTTTGAGTGCTCTTTCTTGTTATTTGCATCCTGTGCTCCCAAAACCTCCTCAGCTCTCCCAAATATTTCAAAGAAATCTTTTGACCTATGGCTGATGATACAGAGAGGGCCTGTGAACCAAGCCAGGATGCACATAGGAGCTACTAGAGACTGAAATATGCTGTCTATTTCTCTTTTGTGTCTTGTCTCTTCATTATGGAAGGTGGAGAGTATTCACAACTGAGGCGACAACAAACAGTTCTGTTTTAAGGGACCCAAGTTCTCAGGGCTCTATCTTGTCGTTTTCATCCTGAGCTCCCTAACACTGCTGAGCAATCCCAGAATTGCAAGGAAAAATTGGCACTGGTTAATGGGGATATTGTGAGGAGGTTGAAGCCTTGCTAGGATGCAGACCGAAGATGCCTGGGATAGACCGATGCTGTCTAACTCTCCTTACTGCCCTGTATTACCGTTGGGGAATATGTAGAGCATTTGGATCCTGGTCACCGTCAAACAATAATGTTTTAAATACCCGAAGTTCTGAGTGCTCTGTATACTTTTGTTTTGTCTTGTTTTGTTTTGTCGGTCGTGGGGCTTGAACTCTAGGCCTGGGCGTTGTCCCTCAGCTCTTCAAGTCAAGGCCAGCGCTCTACCTTGAGCTATAGCGCAACTTCCGGTTTTCTGGTGGTTTATTGGAGATAGGTGTCTCACCTTCTCTCCTGCCCGGGCTTGCTTGCAACCGTGTTCCTCAGATTTCCGGCTCCTGAGTAGATAGGATTACAGCTGTGAGCCACCAGTGCCTGGCTCTATCTCACTCTTTGCATCCTGAGTTCCTAAACACTTGTGACCTCTCTCAGAATTAAAAGAAAAAAATTTCACCTGTTATTTTAGACAGAATGAGGCACTTTCAATATAGCTAGGATGCAGAGCAAAGCTTCTTGGGAAAGCTGGGTGCTGTGAATTTCTCTCTGGAGGGGTGTCTCTTCCTTGGGGAAGGTGTAGAGCCCTCCTTCCCGGAGGGCCTTAAGACTGTTCTAGGGTCCCCATATTCTGAGTACTCTATCTTATCGTTTGTACCTGCGCTCTCTAACACTGGTCACTTCTTCCAGAATTGGAAGAACAAAGTTTGGACGGTTTACTGTGGATAGTGCAAGGGTCATTAAGCCCTGCTAAGATTCAGAGCACAGTTGACTCGGACAGATCATGCTTTCTATTTCTACTAAGTGGCTTGTCTTGCTTTCGGGAAAAGTTGAGAGCACTCAGAACTTGCAGACCTTAATACAATTTTCTTTATGTTCTCCAAATTCTGAGTACTCTCTCTTGTTGTTTGCATCCTGTGCTCCCAAACCCTCCACAGCTCTCTCAAATTTGAAAGTAAAACGGATTGTCCACGGGATGGTGACACCAAGAGGTGCTTTGACTCATGTCAGGGTGCGCACAGGGGCTGCTAGTAACCGACTGATGTTGTCTATTTCTTTTCGGGGGTTAGTCTTGGTCGACGGTATAGAGCATTCAGAACCTTGGCACCATGAAACAATTTTGTTTTAAGTTCCCCAAATTCTCAGTGCTCTATCTTGTCGTTTTCATCCTGAGCATCCTAACACTGGTCAGCCCACCCTGAACTGCAAGGGAAAAATTCTGACTTGTTACTGTGGACAGTGTAAGGGGCTTGAAGCCCTGCTAGGCTGCAGACCGTTGTCGCCTGTGATAGAACCCTGCTGTCTATTTCTCTTTCGTGGCTTGTATCTCCTTTGAGGAATTGTAGAGCCTTCAGAACTTGGGCAATATTGTTTACCTCACCAAAGGTCTGAGTGCTCTATGTTGGCGTTTACAACCTGAGATCTCAAAGACTTTTCAACCCTCCCAGTGGTAAGGAGAAAAACGGAACCTGTGATTGTAGACAGGATGAGACACTTTCTGTCTTGCTATTACGCAGACCAGAGCTTATCGGAAGATTGGTGCTGTCAATTTCTCTATAGAGGCGTGTCACTTCTATGGGGAAGGATTAAACCCTCATTGCTTGGGGGCCTTAAAACTGTTTTAAAGTCCCCATGTTCTGAGTGCTCCATCTTTTCTTGTTTTTAAATTTATTTATTTGTTCATTTATTTTTTTTAGAAAACAATGTACAAAGGGGTTACAATTACATGTGCAAGATAATGAGTACATTTTTTATAAAGTATTGTAACGTCGTCTTTGTTTCCCATTCCCACCTTTTCCCATCCTCCTCCTTTCCTCCCCCACAGTCCTCCCCTCTGGCATACCCCCACCACTCACAAACCAATGTTGTAAAGTTCGTTTTGGACATAACGAATTGTCCATCGTATTTTTGCTATGGGTCCACCTGTATCCCTATTGAAACGAATTGTTTTCCCCCTTCCCCTCCACAAATTATACCGACATGAAATACAGTGAAACAGTTGTTATAAAATGGTGGAGAGACTTACAAAGTAAAAAAGAAATGATCTTATGAATGTGTCATAAACAATCGCTTGAAAGCAAATAAAAAAACTTTTGAATACATATATTAGGGTTCAGTTTATTAACATCACCTTATCTGACTTTCTCTGCTTTACTCAAACTTTCGTTTGCATGCTGAACTCGCTAACACTGGTCAGTTCTCCCAGAATTGGAAGACAAAATTGGACTGGTTCCTGTGGATGGACAGTATAAGTGGCTTTCAGCCAAGCTATTATGCAGACCGGAGAAACCTGGGTTAGAAAGATGCAGTCTACTTGTATTTAGAGGCTTACCTCTCCTTTGAGGAAGATGTAGATCATTGAGAATTTGAGCCCTGAAAAACAATTTTGTTTTAAGGCGCCGAATTTCTGTGTTGCTCTATCTAGTCGTTTGCATCCTGTGCTCTCAAACACTTTTCAGCTCTCCCAGAATTGCAAGGAATATAATTGGACCTGTTATTGTTGACAGTATGTGGAACAGGATGTAGATTAGGGCTTAGTGAGAAAGGTCGGTGCTGTCCATATATCTTTGGAGGCTTGTCTCTCCATTGGGGAAGGAGTAGAGCATCCTCACTTTGGGACCTTCAAACTGTTTTAAGGTCACCAATTTCGGAGTGCTCTCTAATGGCGTTTGCATCCTGAGCTGACTAACACAGATCAGCTCTCCCAAAATTGGATGAAACAAATTGGACTGGGCTCTGTGGACAGTGTGAGTGGCATTAAGCCCTGATGGATGCAGACCAGAGTTGCCTGGGCGAGAAAAATGCAGTCTATTTCTATTTAGCGGCTTTTCTCTCCTTTGGGGAAGGTGTAGAGCACTCAAAACTTGGGGACCTTAAAACAATTATTTTAAGGTCCCCAAGTTTTGAGTGCTCTTTCTTGTTATTTGCATCCTGTGCTCCCAAAACCTCCTCAGCACTCCCAAATATTTCAAAGAAATCATTTGACTTATGGCTGATGATACAGAGAGGGCCTGTGAACCAAGCCAGGATGCACATAGGAGCTACTAGAGACTGAAATATGCTGTCTATTTCTCTTTTGTGTCTTGTCTCTTCATTATGGAAGGTGGAGAGTATTCACAACTGAGGCGACAACAAACAGTTCTGTTTAAAGGTACCCAAGTTCTCAGGGCTCTATCTTGTCCTTTTCATCCTGAGCTCCCTAACACTGCTGAGCAATCCCAGAATGGCAAGGAAAAAATTGGCACTGGTTAATGGGGACAGTGTGAGGAGGTTGAAGCCCTGCTAGGATGCAGACCGAAGATGCCTGGGATAGACCGATGCTGTCTAACTCTCCTTACTGCCCTGTATTACCGTTGGGGAATATGGAGAGCATTTGGATCCTGCTCACCGTCAAACAATAATGCTTTAAATCCCCGAAGTTCTGAGTGCTCTGTATACTTTTGTTTTGTCTTGTTTTGTTTTGTCGGTCGTGGGGCTTGAACTCTAGGCCTGGGCGTTGTCCCTCAGCTCTTCAAGTCAAGGCCAGCGCTCTACCTGGAGCTATAGCGCAACTTCCGGTTTTCTGGTGGTTTATTGGAGATAGGTGTCTCACCTTCTCTCCTGCCCGGGCTTGCTTGCAACCGTGTTCCTCAGATTTCCGGCTCCTGAGTAGATAGGATTACAGCTGTGAGCCACCAGTGCCTGGCTCTATCTTACTCTTTGCATCCTGAGTTCCTAAACACTTGTGACCTCTCTCAGAATTAAAAGAAAAAAATTTCACCTGTTATTTTAGACAGAATGAGGCACTTTCAATATAGCTAGGATGCAGAGCAAAGCTTCTTGGGAAAGCTGGGTGCTGTGAATTTCTCTCTGGAGGGGTGTCTCTTCCTTGGGGAAGGTGTAGAGCCCTCCTTCCCGGAGGGCCTTAAGACTGTTCTAGGGTCCCCATATTCTGAGTACTCTATCTTATCGTTTGTACCTGCGCTCTCTAACACTGGTCCCTTCTTCCAGAATTGGAAGAACAAAGTTTGGACGGTTTACTGTGGATAGTGCAAGGGTCATTAAGCCCTGCTAAGATTCAGAGCACAGTTGACTCGGACAGATCATGCTTTCTATTTCTACTAAGTGGCTTGTCTTGCTTTCGGGAAAAGTTGAGAGCACTCAGAACTTGCAGACCTTAATACAATTTTCTTTATGTTCTCCAAATTCTGAGTACTCTCTCTTGTTGTTTGCATCCTGTGCTCCCAAACCCTCCACAGCTCTCTCAAATTTGAAAGTAAAACGGATTGTCCACGGGATGGTGACACCAAGAGTTGCTTTGACTCATGTCAGGGTGCGCACAGGGGCTGCTAGTAACCGACTGATGTTGTCTATTTCTTTTCGGGGGTTGGTCTTTTCTTGGTCGACAGTATAGAGCATTCAGAACCTTGGCGCCATGAAACAATTTTGTTTTAAGTTCCCCAAATTCTCAGTGCTCTATCTTGTCGTTTTCATCCTGAGCATCCTAACACTGGTCAGCCCACCCTGAACTGCAAGGGAAAAATTCTGACTTGTTACTGTGGACAGTGTAAGGGGCTTGAAGCCACGCTAGGCTACAGACCGTTGTCGCCTGTGATAGAACCATGCTGTCTATTTCTCTTTCGTGGCTTGTATCTCCTTTGAGGAATTGTAGAGCCTTCAGAACTTGGGCAATATTGTTTACCTCACCAAAGGTCTGAGTGCTCTATGTTGGCGTTTACAACCTGAGATCTCAAAGACTTTTCAACCCTCCCATTGGTAAGGAGAAAAACGGAACCTGTGATTGTAGACAGGATGAGACACTTTCTGTCTTGCTATTACGCAGACCAGAGCTTATCGGAAGATTGGTGCTGTCAATTTCTCTATAGAGGCGTGTCACTTCTATGGGGAAGGATTAAACCCTCATTGCTTGGGGGCCTTAAAACTGTTCTAAAGTCCCCATGTTCTGAGTGCTCCATCTTTTCTTGTTTTTATATTTATTTATTTGTTAATTTATTTTTTAAGAAAACAATGTACAGCGAGGTTACATTTACCTGTGCAAGATAATGAGTACATTTTTTATTAAGTATTGTAACGTCGTCTTTGTTTCCCATTCCCACCTTTTCCCATCCTCCCCCTTTCCTCCCCCACAGTCCTCCCCTCTCCCATACCCCCACCACTCACAAACCAATGTTGTAAAGTTCGTTTTGGACATAACGAATTGTCCATCGTATTTTTGCTATGGGTCCACCTGTATCCCTATTGAAACGAATTCTTTTCCCCCTTCCCCTCCACAAATTATACCGACATGAAATACAGTGAAAGAGTTGTTATAAAATGGTGGAGAGACTTACAAAGTAAAAAAGAAATGATCTTATGGATGTGTCATAAACAATCGATCGCTTGAAAACAAATAAAAAACTTTCGAATACATATATTAATGTTCAGTTCATTAACATCACCTTATCTGACTTTCTCTGCTTTACTCAAACTTTCGTTTGCATGCTGAACTCGCTAACACTGGTCAGTTCTCCCAGAATTGGAAGACAAAATTGGACTGGTTCCTGTGGATGGACAGTATAAGTGGCTTTCAGCCAAGCTATTATGCAGACCGGAGAAACCTGGGTTAGAAAGAGGCAGTCTACTTGTATTTAGAGGCTTACCTCTCCTTTGAGGAAGATGTAGATCATTGAGAATTTGAGCCCTGAAAAACAATTTTGTTTTAAGGCGCCGAATTTCTGTGTTGCTCTATCTAGTCGTTTGCATCCTGTGCTCTCAAACACTTTTCAGCTCTCCCAGAATTGCAAGGAATATAATTGGACCTGTTATTGTTGACAGTATGTGGAACAGGATGTAGATTAGGGCTTAGTGAGAAAGGTCGGCGCTGTCCATATATCTTTGGAGGCTTGTCTCTCCATTGGGGAAGGAGTAGAGCATCCTCACTTTGGGACCTTAAAACTTTCGGAGTGCTCTCTAATGTCGTTTGCATCCTGAGCTGACTAACACAGATCAGCTCTCCCAAAATTGGATGAATCAAATTGGACTGGGCTCTGTGGACAGTGTGAGTGGCATTAAGCCCTGATGGATGCAGACCAGAGTTGCCTGGGCAAGAAAAATGCAGTCTATTTCTATTTAGCGGCTTTTCTCTCCTTTGGGGAAGGTGTAGAGCACTCTTTCTTGTTTTTTGCATCCTGTGCTCCCAAATCCTCCTCAGCTCTCCCAAATATTTCAAAGAAATCTTTTGACCTATGGCTGATGATTCAGAGAGGGCCTGTGAACCAAGCCAGGATGCACATAGGAGCTACTAGAGACTGAAATATGCTGTCTATTTCTCTTTTGTGTCTTGTCTCTTCATTATGGAAGGTGGAGAGTATTCACAACTGAGGCGACAACAAACAGTTCTGTTTTAAGGGACCCAAGTTCTCAGGGCTCTATCTTGTCGTTTTCATCCTGAGCTCCCTAACACTGCTGAGCAATCCCGGAATTGCAAGGAAAAAATTGGCACTGGTTAATGGGGACAGTGTGAGGAGGTTGAAGTCCTGCTAGGATGCAGACCGAAGATGCCTGGGATAGACCGATGCTGTCTAACTCTCCTTACTGCCCTGTATTACCGTTGGCGAATATGTAGAGCATTTGGATCCTGGTCACCGTCAAACAATAATGTTTTAAATCCCCGAAGTTCTGAGTGCTCTGTATACTTTTGTTTTGTCTTGTTTTGTTTTGTCGGTCGTGGGGCTTGAACTCTAGGCCTGGGCGTTGTCCCTCAGCTCTTCAAGTCAAGGCCAGCGCTCTACCTTGAGCTATAGCGCAACTTCCGGTTTTCTGGTGGTTTATTGGAGATAGGTGTCTCACCTTCTCTCCTGCCCGGGCTTGCTTGCAACCGTGTTCCTCAGATTTCCGGCTCCTGAGTAGATAGGATTACAGCTGTGAGCCACCAGTGCCTGGCTCTATCTTACTCTTTGCATCCTGAGTTCCTAAACACTTGTGACCTCTCTCAGAATTAAAAGAAAAAAA